>NC_056732.1:1338456855-1338601855 GCF_019279795.1 Protopterus annectens
AGACTACAGACCAGTGACAAGTGGAGTACCAGGTTCAGTCCTGGGTCCTTTCCTGATTGGTATCTACTTCTCTGAAGTACAGGCTAACACAGAAGGTCTTTGGCTAACTAAATTTGCAGATGACTGCAAACTAGGAGCCATAATTGAAACTCCTAACAATGTGGACATCCTACAAAAGGGACTCACTGAGACAGATGCCTGGTGTCAAAGACATGGTCTCAAGCTCAATGCCAAAAAGTGCATTGTCATCCCCTTTGGTAAAAATTCTGTACCCATGAACTACCACATAGGCGGTAGTCTACTTAACACCGAAAGTGTGATAAGAGACCTTGGGACACAGGTGGACAGTAGTCTCTCCTTTGATAATCACATCGCCAAAGTCGTCATTAAATCCTTCTACGTGGCACACCTCATCACAAAAGGTTTCTCATCCAGAAAAAAAGAGGTCATTGTTCCCCTCTACTCATCACTCATTAGACCCATTATAGAGTACAATGCCCCTTTTGGTATGTACCTCACAAGACATCTACAACAACTGGAAAGGCCACAAAAAATGCCTCACAAAGAGGATTACTGGCTTCAAACAGATGCCTTACGCAGACCATCCCAAAAAACTCCAGCTTTACTCCGTCACATATCGCCTACTCAGAGGCGATCTTTGCCTAACATACAAAGCTATGTCAAACCCAGAGCTGTTGGACATGCTCCACTTAAAGAAATCCCAATCCCTCCGAGCTACATGCTCTAGGGACCTAAACCTTGTCACCACAATAAACAGAACATGCTGGAGGGATAGATTCCTGTCCCAGAGACTTCCCATACTCTGGAACAGACTATCTATCTATGTCAGAGTTCCTCATTAGCAGTCTTCAAGAAAAATCTTGATGATTGAATGGGTAATAGGAAATTCACCCCGGGGATCACTTCTGTGGTTCTGCTTGACAGGGGCACAGGAAAATAATTTTCTTGGGTGGCGAAAGCCAGGGTACATTTTTGGCTAGGCTTGTATAGGCCCTAGGGCCAATAGCCTAGTACCTACCTATGAACCCATATATATATATATATATATATATATATATATATATATATATATATATATATATATATATATATGTGTGTGTGTGTGTGTGTGTATATATATATATATATATATATATATATATATATATATATATATATATACAGTGTTGTGCTAGCTACTTATAAAAGTAATACGTTACTATTACTAGTTACTTTTAAGTGAAAGTAATATGCTACTATTACATATTACTTTTCTAAAAAAAGTTATATATTACTATTACTAGTGACTAAAGTAACTAGTTACTGTTGTTACTTTTAAATAAGTATAGTTTATCAATTCTCATGTTCAGATTTACTTACATAGTACTTGTGTGTGAGGAATACACGCTTAAAGCACATGAATATGAGTGTATTAAAGTTGTATACATGGTGTTACAATCATTTTCCAGTTTACAATGTCCCACAGGCTAGTCTTTATAGTCAGAGAGTCACAATTTAATACTTAAACCATAGTATGCACAGCAAGCAACAGAAGACCCATAACAAGTTACAATCCATCAAATTTTCAACAATGTACATTAGGTGAATCTGTTAAAACTAATGCGGAGGATGCAAAAAATGCTTACAGAAAATGTCATATAGGTCTAACAAGACTAACACAATGTCAACTAAAATATCACTTTATATAATTATTCACAATGGCTACACATTTTTGTTGGCTTAGAGGAGCAACTTTTCAAAGTGTCATCGGTGAGTCTATGTCTTCTTGCAGTCAGCACTTGTCTTCTTGACTATAGAGTAACTGTTGAGAGAGGATATTTCTCTGGAAGGGTCAGCCAGATACATGTCCATCTGAGAAGATATGCTGACAACATTGACTGGCATTGACTCTTTGAAGCTGAAGAAGCTGTCTTTGGCAGTTAATGCAGAAGCTTCAGATGCCCCATGTCAGGTTCATCCAGTTTCTGCATGGCATCATGGAGCAGAGCCTTGCCTCTGAATTTCTGCTTTTCACTGTCCATCTATAGCGAATGGAACTGTGGATGCACTATGCTAGCCCGAATGAGCTCTTCACACTCCATAAGGTGATTGAACCGAGCCTCAATGCCTTTAAGAAGAGCATCAACTAGCGGCACAACAAGCTTCACAGGCTGCCTGATTTTGGACAACTTGTTTTTTAGGCACATAATGGTGCAGATCAGGATTCCTATGAAGATTTTCAGCTCTGATTGCAGGATGTTCAGAGCCATTTCCAGGGGCTGCACTGCATGCACAAACACAGCAACAAAGGTAACTTCTGCAGGCCTGAAGATGGCAATTCCAATCTGTTCACATATCTTATTCAGCAAGCCTTCACCCTGAGTTGCAATGAGGTAAATTATGTCCATCCTGTGGGATTCCATCATATCACATTGGGAATAATCAATGCCAGATCACACTTATTTCGAGCCACCTCAGCAGCTTGGGCGCTGTGACTAGCCTTGTTCCAAGCAGCATAGCATTTGGCCATGATGCTTCCCATGATCTTTTTATACTATGCATCATTACAAGCAGATTCAGCATCATGCACTGCAACTAGATTCAATGTGTGTGTTGCACATCTTAGATGGGGAGGCAGTGAATATGTGTTCTCCCTTTGCCATGACTGACTCAGCACGGCTGTCACACTGTTGCAAATTACTTCACCATCATCATCCTCATCTTGGGACAGAATGCTTGTAGTTTCAGATCTCTCACATTACAAAAAGACAGTGAAAGCCTTTATAAAATTGCTGCCATTGTCAGTAATTGTTGCACACACCTTTTGATCTGTCTTATACTTGATGGGAATGCTTTTAAGAGTTGATGCTATGAGATGATATGTATGCCTCTCCTGTAATCAGCAGCTGACTTTCTTTGAAGTGTGTCACAGTCAATCCAGTGGGTGATGACACCAAAGAAACTACAATTCTGATGGGTCCAAATGTCAGCCGTAGTGTGCTGCATACTGTCAACATTCATGCTGGAAGAAGCTGCAAGCATGTTCATATCATTTGTAAGCATATTCATGTACTTTTCTATAAGATCATATATCTGCCAAATCTCTGTGGTTTTGCTAAAAGTTAAATCATTGTCTCAAAGCAAAATCCTTCTCACTGAATCATTATTAACACCACACACAACCTTGTCTTTTATCAACTCATCTCTCAGATCAGCAAATCTGCACGTTTTTGACTTGTTTCTCAAGTCAGTTAAATATGCCGCAAAAGTTTCACCAGGCTTTTGATCTCATGTAAAATAGTGCCTTTCCACTGTAATATTTATTTGAGGGTTGCAAATTTCTCTAAATTTATGTTTTAAGCACTCAGAGTCTTCCCGTGTTTCAGCCTGTACCACAATTTGGCAGTCTTCCCCCTTCTCCGCATAAACAATAGGTGCATATACAAATGAATGTTCTCTCCGACTGGCTTATGAACCAGCTAAATTGAGCAGAATAAATGCTTTTGTATGTTCGGCTTTATCAGAAAAAGCAGCCTGTATAAAAATATCATATTCTTGCTCAAACACACTCCAGTTTTCAGCAATATTATTATCAAACACAAGTGGATCAGGTCTGTGAAATCCCTCTGCCACGCCAAATAAGTATCAAACACACACCGGGTACTTATGATTATATTCAGCTGTACAACTGACTCTATGAAATAACTGTACTCTTTGAAAAGACTGTACTGTAATACTACACACACTGCCAACACTTTGCACACTTTAGATACTTTGAATAACTTTAGTTAATGCGAAAAAGAAGTACATTGGAAATAAATACAGTTGTTTTCTCTTTTTTGAACATTTTATATGATTCAGATATTGTTTCAAATGTTTTCGTAATTATTTCAAGTACTTTTTTCAATATGTCGCAATTTTGAACATTTTGTTTATTCAGTAATTGGTTTGGAATGCTTTGCTTTATATTCATTGAGGGAAAAATCATTTAAATGAGTTTAAGAAAGTGGAAATATTTTCTGACCTGTTTAAGAGTTGTTTGAGCCACTCTTGTATAGTCCTCCATTTCTTACTATGCGCCTCATTGTTTTAAGAAGCTTTGACTTCGGATCCCATTTTGACATGTCATTCGTCTTGTGTATTCAAATAAGATGACAAAGCTTGGATGTTCATTTAAGATATTTATTACACATATACACATCAGGATGGATGACTGGAACATAAAACTTAAACAAACTAGTTAACTGACTGACTGCTACACACATACATGCTTTCACTCTAGCTACTTGTACAAAATGGCACTCTGCTTGCATGTGCTCAGTACTTTGTATGCATATGCCCATGAACTACAGTGGCTTTAAAGGTACAACACACACACACTGTGATCTACACTCCCTGTGTTCGAGTGGGTTTCCTCAGGGTGTTCTAGTTTCCTCCCACATTCCCAAGACATGCTGCAGGTGGATTAGACATTCTAAATTGGCCTTAAGTGTGAGTGTGTGCATGCATGCACCTTCTGAAGAAGGTTGGGCACTAGGCTGGCAACTAGACAATGTAAAACTCCACTGCCATTTGATCAGCAGACTGATGATCCACAGTGGTGATCCCTAACAGGCACAGCTGAAAGAAGAAGAAGACTAGTCTTTATAGCTAGAGAGTCACAGATAATAATTAAACCAAACCAAACAGCAGCACAAGACCTATAAAAACCTATCACATTTTGTCTATTTTCAGCACCTAAAAATTGAAACCTGAAAAGAATTTTAAATAGAACATAACAAAATATTGTTAAGACAAAAGCCGGTTGATCATAGATCAACTTGAAGAGTCCTTCTTGGTGCTGTGGGTTGGAGCATCGGGTGCTCAATTGATGAGTGATGAGTTTGATTCTGACTGATGGTGGTATGAAGAACCAATGTAATTTATTATACTGCAAGGTAAGGATATGATCTCTAGCAGGCTAGAATTGTACCAGTGTTGGGGGATGTTTTAGTGGGTGAAAGTCCCACAGTACAGGGCAGGGCTAGAGTCCGGTCATCATTAGCTTTCACCTCCTTGCAGTGCTAAAAAAAAATTAAGTAAATTTTGCTCCCGACTAATGTAATTTTTTACCCAAATTGCCACTTCAAAGTGTCTATTATAGGTTCATAGGTTAGTACTAAGATAACTGCCCTTGCGAGCCATTTTAAGCCTAGCCAATTACCCCTTGTGAGACTCAAACCCTGCACCTTGTGCTTGCAAGGCAAACACCTTAACCATTAGGCCACCCTCCCAACCTATTATCCCCTAACATCTGATTAGTATCCATACTATATAGGGACCATGGATGTTTTATATCACTTTTTAGGAGCCTTTGTCACCCATGTTGAGAACCACTTTTTTAAGCAAAGGTAACTTACATTTAAGTTACTAAAAAAGTAATATATTACTATTACTAGTTACTATTTTGAAAAAGTAGCTTGTTATATTACTAGTTACTAGAAATTGTAATAAATTACTTATTGAAATATATTACTCCCATCACAGTATATATATATATATATATATATATATATATATATATATATATATATATATGTGTATGTATATATATATATATATATATATATATACACATATATGTGTGTGTGTATATATATGTGTGTGTGTGTGTGTGTATATATATATATATATATATATATATATATATATATATATATATATATATATATATATATATATATGTGTGTGTGTGTGTGGGTTCCCTTCAGAATCTCGAACTACTGAAATCCCGAATTTCAGTAGCCCGAGACCAAAAGGGTGAAAGTGCAGAATACCACAACCCCAGAAGAGCGAAATTCAAAATCCCGAAGATCGGAGATTTTGAATTAGCGGTTCTGGTGTTGCTATGTATAAGTGGGTGGTTGGAAATATAGGTAAGTGTTTGTGTTTTACGGGTTTTGGGTAGGGGCTTTAGTGTGTGCCTGTGTGTTTTGTTAGTGTGATGTGTGTGTACGAGGGGAATGTAGCTTGTGTGGTGGTGTTTTTGTGTGTTTGTCTGTGTAGTGTGACCTCGGAGTTAGTATATTTAAGTGCGGGGTGTGGGGGGCACAGCCCCCCTTGCTTGTATGTAGGATAGGTGTTTGTGTATGCGAAGGGAGGTGTATGTTTGTGTTTGCAGTATGTTTAATGTAGAAGTCGTGATTTTAAATTTCGCGCTTCTGGGGATTCGAGTTTATCGATTTTCGGCTTCATGGTCTCGAGACACTGAAATTCGCGATTTCAGTATTTCGAGATTATGAAGTGACTCTATACACACACACACACACATATATATATATATATATATATATATCACAGATGCCCATAACATGTAGTGGAGTCATACCTCAGTACCAATAGTCACAACCTCTTAGTGCAAGGGGATGTAATGTAAGTGTTGCAGGTATAAATGTAAAATGTTGCTACAGTAACAGAGGTTGTGTTAACAGACATGTGTGGGAAGTCACTTCTGATACTGACATGTACACCATCAGTTACTGACAGACATCATAAGATCATCATAGTGAAGTACCACACAAATCACAATAATGATCCTGTGGAATACAGCAGAGATATGACCAATAAACGTAGACAGTCTGACACAATCTGGTCAGTCCAGATGTATACACAGAACTCCTTAGTGCAAGATGTGTGGACCAAGCCTGACAAAGAGGATGTTTACAGCCATGTAAATGGGGATATCACAAAAATACTGGAATAGAGAAGCTCACACATTTGATGCATTCACACACTCCTGTCTGTCCTAACACATATTAACTGGAGGAGCAGAGGTCCCAAGCCCACATACTTCCCGCTAGTTAGTGACATAAATCTTCAAAGCATCCCACTGCTTAGTCAGAAATACACAACACTTATGATGGCCAGGCAACAGTACAGCTGACAAATATCTGGACATAACATCACACTAGGTAAATACACTGAGCTGCTAGGCATGTCACAAAGCACTGTGCAAATAACAGGCAGACTGCCACAACACTGACCCAAGTTTCCTATGGGGGAATACACATGTACTTGCAAATATAGCAGGCACTACAGGCATGTAACAGCATGGAGTAACAGACACCAGTGTGAAATTGCATACCCACAACCAATCTGAACACAGTCACATTATAGTAAGTTTAATTAATAGTACAGTATATGGACTGTGTGAACAAAACCATCCTCATATGTGCCACTCACACACTAACCCAATATATACTGGGCCAATACACCATGTAGTCTGATGCCTGACTGTGGTATGGGACATGTGTCAGTCTGGCCCTACAAACATGTACGCTGATAGGGTACCATAAACTGGAGCAGCATGCAATGTCAGATAGAACAGGACCAGGAACAATTACATCTACCACAGTCTATACACAGGCCAAGTAACATTCACAATACACACTCTGTCAACAATTACCATAAGTATACAGACCTCACTACTGTACACACTACAACAGAATGTCCATGTTTTGTCCTCAAATATAAGGCCTACTATACTTAACATGTCTAACAGTCTGATATCTCACTGGCTTATCAGGTATGATGTCAGTAAATGATGTACTGTACATATGCACCTACCACTGCATGACATATGGACAAAGAGTGACAGACTTGGGGGACAGAGGCACAAACACAGGGCCAATATTGACATATTGCTGTGATAAACTAAGAAATTTCCTGGTGTAACAGGGTTTGTTGTGACATATCTCTTCTGAGGGATATGAAGTCAGTAACTCACATGGATGCCACCATGTACTGACTACAATCATCAGAGTATGCTATTGCTTTTCTAAAGATAGGAAATGTGTGAGTAACACATCACATGTAAGACTTCAAACTCTGGCCAGTCTGCAGATAGCCTTACAGGTGAGAGTTTCCTCAACCACATAACACTGTCATGCCAGTCTTTAAATCATGTAGAACAGCCATATCTATACAAACCCTGTTAAACCAACATTACTTCATATGTAGAACAGCACTACTTACATTCTGTCCCCATGTCTGGAACATCCCCCTCCTGTTTGTTGGCCTGTTTCCACAGTGTATGTTGCAAGAGGCATTTCCAACTCCCCTCTGTGATGCTGTTTGTCAAACACCCACATGAAATCCTGCTCACAGTGAAGGAAAGGGGCCAACACCCACATGAAGTGCTTAGTTATAGGAGTGTGTTTCTATGCAATTGGCTAGAGGAATGTTACCACAGCTGTTCCACATGCAATTAGCAAGTGGGGGACTGCAATTCGTGCACAGACCATCAGCTGATCATGAGCATTACTTACAAAACTCAAACTGCTGCCTATGCAAAACAGATCAGCTTTTCCACACCCACCAGAGAGGGAGAGAGACAGAGACAAAGTAGGAAAAGAAGGGAGTAAGAGCCAAGCGTGTTTGTGTATGATCCGTGGGTGTTGAGTGGTCCGTGGGTGTTGAGTGGTATCTGGGTATTATAACAGTTGCCTATATTGTTTACTAATCCATTCTGTCACATAGAAATTGCACATGACTGTACACATTTATGGTTAAGGATTGTCTAAAACAACCTCTACTGTGTTTGAAAACTGTTGGCCTTGTAATGTGGACAATGGGACATATAGGTCCTGAATATAATGATCTAGCAAAACCCACATTGCAATGGATCCTGTTATTACACAATCACCCCAACACCCACACAGGATACTGATGACACACACATTTACCAGTACTGAGTTTCAAACCCCTCCATGACTATGTATTGTTATTACAGTGTTACACAGTTACTTCATGCTCCACAGAGCTTATATGCTGGAGAGCTGTCCAAAGGTATCTTTGAAGGTGAGTGACATCAGCAACAGTGCAAAAGGAGGGGTAAAGAAAGTGTAGCAAGTTTGAATGTCCACAAAAGCAGGTGTCAACAAAGACACAGACACCCTCTCTTAGGGAAACACACACATTATCACAGTTGGCAGTATCAGGATTAGAACTCCTACCTAACTAGTTTGCTACACTACAGTATTATGCAGTTATCACAAGCGCCACAGAGCCTATATGGCTGAAACATGGCCAAAGGGCTATTTCAAGGTGAATGACATCAACAGGTGTGCTAAAGTAGGGCAATAGAAGGTGTAGCAAGTGTGAATGGCTTCAATATAATTAATCTCCACACACACTTGCCAGTACTGAGATGCATAGACTCATTGCTTCACAAGTGAGCAGTAGGTGAATGGGCCTGAAGACTGTACAAGGCTAGGCAAAGGGAATACCTTGGCATCAGGCCACATGACAATAGTCTCCAATGTGGCTCATGGGTGTAGGACCTGGAGTGGTCCCTACAGGTGGGTATTGTATTCACCATCCACTTATATGGGTTACTATTGTGGGTGGCCAGTGATGCGACTGCTTCCTATGTGATCTATATTTCATAACATGGACAGTGTCAGGTGGGTTGTACACATGATCTTTGACATGTGGAAGTGTACTTGAGGTCTCAGGGGCATGTTGTGTGGACAGATTGTTATCTTTTGATGTAGCATTCCTGACCTCATTTGGTGAGACCTGGTTATGGAACTGAGGCTGTGATTGCACGTACATTGACAGCATGATGCAGGTATTCAGTGGAATTAGTGGCATCTGTCCATACAGGGCATGTGTATAAGGCATGGTATTCCCTTTATGGGTTACATTTGCAGACTCTACAGCTGTTGCAGTCATTCAATGGGGAACATAGGAAAAGGGCCACTGTAAACATTTATTTGCCTACTGCAGGGATGGAACAGGGTGCCATGTCCTTTTACTTGCTGGATAACACACAGTCAGGAGATGTAACACAGTACAGTACTTTCTGATGTCAGTGGCACTGTTGTGGTCAATAGGCATGCTGTCCACTGCAATCACACCGTGGTTACTATCTGTGAGCCAATATGCAGGGAACTACCAATATAGTGGTTGTTGCCTAGCCAAATGTGTTTGTATATGAGACATTGTTGGAAAGTGTTCTCTGAGTAATAGAAGTGTTGCCTATATTGTTCACCAATTCATAATGTCACATGTAGGGCTATGGAATTTCTACACCAGCCGCACTGGTGTTTAACATCTGTTGTCCTTGTAAGGTGGACATTATGACATACTAGGTCCTCAACATAATGTAGCAAAACCCGGCCCACAATGCATCCTGTTATTACGCAATCACAGCAGCCTCCACACCGGATACTGATAACAGACAGACAGACACACACATACACTTGCCAGTACTGGGATTCAAACCCCTACCTAGCTATGTACTGCTATTATAGTGTACCGCATTTATCACACACACCACAGAGCTTATAGGATGGATGCTGTCCCAAGGTACTTCTAAGGTGAGGAACATCAGCAGCCCTTGTAAAGACTGGCATTGGGTGATGTAGGGGGTGAGAGATCCCAAAAATAATTTTACCCTAAACATACATTTACATTTGCCAGGGGTGAGGTTCAAACCTCTAACAATCTTTACAGACCATTATGTTACGCATTTACCACATTTACTACTGATCTGACCTGGTTTAGGGTTGGCAACAAGTACTTCTAAGGTGGATGATATCTGCAGGACTGCTAAAGTCAGACTCTGAGATGTGTACTGGGTGTAAATGGGGCCAAAATCTTTGAGGTACACACATACATATGTACACACCCAAACACTTGCCACAGATGAGATTCAAACCAATACCTGTGTAGTTACTACTACTACGTTGTTCTGCATTTATGGCACACACCCTGGAGCTTACATGTTGGAAAGCTGTCCACAGGTATCTTTGAAGGTGACTAACATCAGCAGCAGTGCTAAAGGAGGGGTAAGGGGAGAGTAGTAAGTGTGAATGTCCATAATATCAAGTATTATAAAGGACACGCACACACACAGATTTTCACAGTTGCCTTGTCTGGGATTAGAACTCCTACCTACCTAGTATGTTACACTACAACATTACGCAGTTATCACACATGCCATGGAGCTTATAGGGCTGGCCCTTGTCCAAAGGGGTATTTCAAGATGACTGACAGCAGGCTTGCTAAAATAGGGCAATGGGATGTGTAGTGACTGTGAATGGCCTCAATATCACTAATCTCTATATATACACACACACGCACATAGAATTTCACAGTTGCCATGTCTGGGATTAGAACTCCTACCTAACTAGTATGTTACGCTATAGCATTACGTAGTTATCGCACACACCGCAGAGCTTTAGGGCTGGCTCTTGTCCAAAGGGGTATTTCAAGATGACTGACAGCAGACTTACTAAAGTAGGGCAATGGGAGGTGTAGTGACTGTGAATGGCCTCAAAATCATTAATCTCCACACAC
This sequence comes from Protopterus annectens, assembly GCF_019279795.1. Classification (NCBI taxonomy): domain Eukaryota; kingdom Metazoa; phylum Chordata; order Ceratodontiformes; family Protopteridae; genus Protopterus; species Protopterus annectens. The sequence continues at coordinate 1,338,468,199 of NC_056732.1, forward strand.
ACACAGAATTTCACAGTTGCCATGTCTAGGATTAGAACTCCTACCTATCTAGTATGTTACACTACAGCATTATACAGTTAGCGCAAGCACCACGGAGCTTATAGGGCTGGCCCTTGTTCAAAGGAGTATTTCAAGGTGACTGACATCAGTAGGCTTGCTAAAGTAGGGCAATGGGAGGTGTAGTGACTGTGAATGGCCTCAAAATCGTTAATCTCCACACACAGAGTTTCACAGTTGCTATGTCTGGGATTAGAACTCCTACCTAACTAGTATGTTGCACTATAGCATTATGCAGTTATCGCAAGTGCCACAAAGCTTATGGGGCTGAGCCTTGGCCATTGAGTTATTTCAAGGTGACTGACAGCATGAGTGCTAATATGGGCAATGGGAATTGCAGTGTGTGTGAATGGGCCATAAACCATTTTTCTGGAAACACACACAACAGTCACACACAGCTTTACATTTGACAGGACTGGGTGTACAAATGCTAGATGGATATTGATTTGTAGGGCTGAGGGCTACCAAAAGCAAATGTCTACAGTGATTGACATCAGCACATCATGTGATATTGGCCAATTGGATGTGTGGTGGGTGGGACAGGCATCATGATGGAAATCACTTTGTCACTGTCTATCTCTCTCTTTCCCACATCTGTGTGTGTGTATGTTTGACCTATTATAGTGTGTTGGCCTTGGATATGTGTGACTATTCCTATCCAATGTGTGTGCAAAGCATGAAGGGTGTGCAATGTGGTGTGTGTGTGCACAGACATCTGCAACTGACAGATATGAATAGTCCACTGTTGTTGTCAGACACAAGCTTCATTTCTCTAAGTGCAGGAGCATGCCCAGTATGCCCTTCTGTATTTTCTTGTCAGACATGGGTTTCAGAGAGGAGCATGCCCAGTATGACCTTCTGTATGTTGTTGTCAGACATGGGTTTCATTTCTCTAAGTGTAGGAGCATGTCCAGTATGACCTTCTGTATTGAGTGTGTGAATCCATTCCAGGTAGGTTGTACTCCAGTACAGGATTTTGTGTTCTACACCTACAGCTAGCAAGCTGTTTCTGCAGGATATCTGTCAATAGGTTGACAATACAGAGTCACACTCGGCGAAAGATAGTGGGATACTGTAACTATTGTGTCTGTGCGGCTTGTGTTACATGGTTGGTGTTAGCAGAGATATTCAGACATATGTACTGTTTTACACTGTGATGTATTATGTCATCAACTACTGACAGATATACTTATTTGCTCACAGTTATTTCCTGGGAAATACAATATGAATGAAGCTGTGTCCATTATTGTGGTCTGCAGCCTACATATTCTTGCACACTCATGCCATTCTGGAGGGGTAGCTGCAGACACTTGCTGATGGGTCTGTGTAAATAGTCCAGCACCTTGGTACTGTGGTGGCTGAGGATCCCCTGCTTGTACATCTATCGACATAACAGAATGGCCATACCTCTCAGCTGTACAGATTCACCTAGGTTACCCAGAGGCAGGGCTCATATATCTGGTCAGTTCCCCTTCACATTGTGGTTTACAAGCAGGTTTGTAGTCACCCATTATTGGGTTTGCAGGCATGGGTAGTATGGGCACACATCAGAGTTTCAGACTTCACACACTCCATGGCGTCTATGCTTCTACAGCCCCCACTCATTTAGTCCATCCTCTTCCTAACATTACGAGCGATATCTGAGAAGTATTCCTATAGCTGTCCCTTCATCCCAGCGGTATTTAAGGGTTGGTCCACAGTTCATGCAGTAGGACATGGTGGGCATGCTACTGGGATTTGTTAATATGGCCTTGGATTTGTGTTCTATGGACTGTGTTATGTTGTTAGTTGGGACCCCATGAGATAACATACACTGGCAGTACGGGTGAGGCACAGGCCTTTGACAGAGGACTGTAGGGCATTTGTTAATGATGCAAGCCATCTCTAGCAGGCCAGTGCATTCTGTCACTCCTACAGTCCCAGGCTGTGAGCCACTGGATTCTCCTGGGGTGACAGGGAAGTGTGCGAGGTGTTAATGGCAATAGTTCCTGTCCATATTAATCCATTGTTCTGGATGCTGGCAGGGTGCTGCTTACAGCTAGGGGCACATGTGCATGGGACAGCTCTTCATGCAGCATTCTGGGGGTATCCCCATACGGAAGCGGGGGTCATACTGCACTCATTCCCAACAGCAGGGATTAGACCTGTGATAAACCTGTAGCTGATGGTGGGGTGAGCCGAGTGCATGTGTTATATGGAAGCTTCTTGCAGCTGACTCACAGATATACCTGGGACATTCCCCTTATGCTGCCTTGTGCAGGGGCATAGGCAGTCTCTCATTACTTCATAACTGTGCCTTTTGTGGTCTGCCAGTGAGTGGCCAGACTACATCAGTATGCCATACTACACAGACAACTAATGTGCTGCTAACCTGTATGTACAACTCCAAAGGTGTGTGCAGTTGACCAGTTAAATTTTATGTACTCTGTCTAGGGTACTTGTGTGTAAGTCTGGGCCCACATTCATGGCATGTCCATCTTTCAGATGATGACAGATATTGATATCTGAACAGTGAGTATGGATGACTGCTGAATTGGGTCTTGCTTTGATGCATTGTGGTTGGCACTGCAGTTGTCAGAACATGACCCTGTCATTGACAGTACTGGCCATAAGCCACCAAGACACAACCCTACATGCTGACCACTTCCACACAATATACAACACATAACAACCTAACACACAGACCCCTGCATATTGTACACATTCAATCTATCCTGTAAATTTGGACAGCTCAGGTAATCTGTGCTCCACTGTTATTAAACCCACATGTACATATTACTGCATTTCTACATGGGATTGGGGGGGGGGGGCACACCTGACAACTGTAAACATTTGCTATGACTGTACTAGTATTTCAGGTACTCTGTTGGCTTCAATTTAGTTTTGTATTCTGACCTATCACACAGACTAGAGGCATATCAGTAGAGTACAGCTCTTAGGTTTTATTGACCTACATTTCAGTTTCAGACTTCTTACCCTTTAGAACTAACATACAACTGCCTGACCTGTTGTAGTCTGTCTGTGTAGGTCTGGAGGGGTGCTGTTCTCCAGTGGCATCAGTTGGAGGCCTTAGCACAGCCTTTCTTTATGGTCATCTACACCTGTCCTGCTGGCTGAGGCTGTTGTTGGGTATGTGAGCCTCATTGACATGCACGTGTGTGTCCTATGGACACACACTTGGGCCACCACATGTACTGTAGTGGGATTTGTCACCTTGTCTAGTACTGCCTACTTTGTTGACACCAGTATTTGTTATGGAGTTCATACTGCCCATATAGGTGTCCACTATCTGCTGCCATCCCATTCAGCCACTTGATTCCCTTGCAAGTTGACATCTATACCATAGATACAACTGGCAGAACATACTACTCCATTCAGCAATTGATATGAAGAGTGACTTACCTTGTGGCTGTGCCAGTACTGAGGATAGTGCTGGAGGGCTGACTATGTCGGATGCACATAGTAAACTCCCTATACAAAGTAAAGCACAGGTAGTGTCATGTTTGGTATCCCTTTTACTGTATGTGCAAGTCAGAGAGAGGTATCATTCCCTGGGTTCCTACTGTGTCAGTGTATGTGCTATGTGTTTCCTCTTTGCCATAGCACACCTTCTGCCTGCATCGGCAGGCTCAGGTTGTATCTCCTCCAAGTCACTCTGTGCCTGTGCTGGCCTTGGCAATGGCGGGTGGCTGTGTGACCCTGCCCCATACTGTTCCTGCTGCAGCTGTTTCCACAGGATCAAATTGTGTAGCATGGCACATACAATGAAAATTTGTGTACATGTAGCTGGAGAGCATTGCAAGGCTCCACCAGATATGTCCAGGCACCGGAACCGTGACGTGAGCATCCTAAACACATGCTCTATTATGATTCTGGTTTGTGCATGTGCCTCATTATGGAGTTCTTGTTCAGGTGTGTGTGCATTTCTTATGGGTGTCATCAGCCACGGCTCCAGTGCGTAACCAGCATCCTCCACTAGGTGGCCATATGGGATGTCCCCACTGGAAAATCTCTAGTACAGCTGTGTCATAAGCCAGATGTGGGAGTAGTGACAGCTTTCAGGGATGCCATCACACATTTTTATTATAATTCCCTGGGCATCGCACATGACATGGCAGTTGATCGAGGGGAAGCCCTTTTGGTTTATGTAGACCCTACCCCACTCGCCGGGTAGTGCTTTGTTGTGTATGTGTGTGCAGTCTGTAGCACCCACTACCTCAGGGTATTCTATTTGGTGGAAGAGACGCATATTGCTGGTCAATGCCTCACAGGTGTTGAGGAAATATATGTGCTCACCGGCATGTGCTGACATGGCATCCAGGAACTGGTGGAATACCCTGGATGCTGATGCCTGTGAGATCCCCATGATATCCCCAGTTGGCCTTTGGAAGGTACCTGTGGCTAGTATTCTTAAGCCTACACATAACTTGGTATCCACTGGGATGGGTTCCCTCTGTTGGTTCTGTGTGTGAGGCGTGGCCAGCACAGCTCAACAATTTGCTGTAGGATGTCCCTGTCCACCCTATAGCACTGCACTATCACCAGCTCATGTAGCCCCTGGTAGGTTACCTTGAGTCCTTCTCCTCACTGTGGGTTGGTCGTCAGCATTCTCTTCCTCACCACCCTCAGCCTCTTCCACATATTGATGTATGAGAGCGACAGCAGCCCCTATCATTTTGTTAGTTTTGTCAGGTAAAATCTCCCCACCTGTGTACACTGGTGGTGTAGAGTTTGTGGGAAAAACCAGAGTGAAAGGTGTTTGCATAGTTTATAGTAGTGTGCTGGGCTGGGTTGGGCTGCTGCCTATGTAATTGGCTGATTCTGATACTTTTCACCTGTCAGCTATGCTATTTCGCCTTGATTGCCTTCCTACTGCTGTTTTCCCTTCCCACTGCCTTCCCGTTTAAGCCCCGAGGCATGCCGCGCATATACCCAGTGCTCAGATGTCAACAGAGCTGCTATTTCCTTTTTTTTTTTTTGTTTGTTTAAAACCTGGTTTAGGCAATGTAAACACTGCTAGACAGCCTCAGACACACCCCCTTCCTTAGCTGTGCTTAGCTAAGGGCAAACACTGGTCACAGAGCTCCAGTAAGCTTACACATTCATGACACTCCCCCTTATGAGGTCATCTACCTCATGCTTATACCATGGTGTTGCTGCACCTACACAGTTGGGTGCAGGCTAACACTGAGAGAAATCTGTGATTCAGTATCAATCCCCTCATTTGCATACAACTGACTGCTAATGCATGGTTAACAAATTGACACAGCCTTCCCCCTTAGCAACCATTATTCCATGGTATTGTTGTCTTATGCATGCCATTGACTATTATGGCAGAATGTTGATTTTGGTTTAAAAGCTTATTTCCAGCTTTTTTCATTATTTTCAGGCTGATCCCATTTGCACACCACCGCCCTATGCTTAAACGGCCGAAATAGGCCAAAAAAATAAAAGTTATTTTTTTTTTTTATAATTTTGCAACTGTTTACCATGCCAATGGCCATATATTTGGCCATTGGCATGCCTACTACATTGAACACATACTTTCTTTGGAGCTGTCATGCCTCTGTTTTGTAATTTGCAGAAATGTATTCGGTTAGGAGCCGAATACATTTCTGCAGGTTACACTATTCCTGCACAAACACCTGCCTGCTTCCTGGATGGCTAATTCACCTCATTTGCATGGTTTTTCACCTGCAAATGGGGTAATTAGCATACAGGAACTGTGCCCATGCATTAATAGTGTAGGAGCGCTCGTGCACGTCCCGGGAGCTCATTCCTGGATCACTCATCAGCCATATTGCGTGCAGCAGCTATTGTACTATTCCTGCACACCATGCAGAGCTTGCTGAATCCTGGGGAAGGTGCATAGTGTCTTGTTTATGATCAGTGCAGGGTACACACAGCTTGACTCCACTTTGGCAGCATCAAGCATTCAATCAAGAAAAATTACCGGAGAAATACATTTTGAGCATCTAGTAACTCTGATATGACTGGCTACTTACTTGTCAAATTATGGACACTATTTCCATTTTCTGGTTCGACTTTGGAGAACCTTGAGTAGACTGACGTTGTCCATTGTGTTTCCTCATTTGCTGCTATCTGCTAGGTTACTGTATTTCTCATTTGGAAAAATAAAGTCCTGTAATCTGACATATTTTTTGCTTTTTCCACAAGAGCTCTAGCTCATGCTAGGACTCAAGAGGTATTTAATCATGCTTCATCTGTATTATCAATAAAGAGAATACCTGCTTTTGCGTTTCTTTTTTGCTTTGAAGATTCTTTGGGTACTTAAGTTGAGTCTTGTTTAACTTTATTTGTGCAAGACCTTTACATATTATTTGAATGTAGCTGGTTTTGGAGGAATTTTAAGTTGCTTAGTTCTTAAAGTCAAAGTTAAACTTGTTTTCTGTATTTCAGCCTGTTTTGCCTTACCATTTGAATTGGGCACTTAAGGAGCCCTTGTTTACTTATGTTAATTTTATATGTACTTGACTATTGTCTTAGTTTAAATTGTCTCCCAGTTGGTATTGTATTGTTTTGTTTTACACTGCTTTATTTTCTGGTTTCATGAATACTGCTACTACTGCTGGAGTTTTGCAATACAGTAGCTCCTTAGTTAAGGTAATGGGTAAGTACTAGGTAATAAGTCCACAGACCATTATAAGCCTAGCCAATAAACCATATTCAGAAGTTCCTGCCTGCCTGGAGAGTAAGGCAAGATAGACTGAGGGGGGAATTTGAGGTTGCCTGCCCATTTAGCTAGGCTTACCTTGGAGGTGGCAAGGGTGCTACTCTGTTTTACATGTAGTGGAAGTTTATTCCAGAGGTGGCAGATACACTGGGATATGAATCTATTGCACCAACGGAACTTATTTATCTGTTAAAGAAGATTTATTATTTTAACTACATATTTGTGGAACCAAATATCCTGTAAAGGAATAAGAGGTCAAAGAGTGATGGAACTGCCATGTTTAAAAGGCTGGACACAGAGTTCCATGGAGTAGTCTATAAGTATAAGAGACTGAGTGCAGTGAGAGAGCTGTCAATCTGTCCTGATAACCAAGCTTTTGAAGCCTCTGATCTTTTTATTTATGAATCTCTGATGCCTCTCAAGCTGAATAATATAGTTAGACAAATACTTGCCAAATTGGACATTATATTCTAAAATGGGTCTCATGAGATATAAGTGTAGGAGAATTAATACTTTATTGGATCTAGATAAGATGCCTTTAGAAATTAGATGAGCCAAATAGAAGACTTTCCAAACTTTTGTGAAGACATGATGGTCAAAACATAAAGAATTATCAACAAAAGTAGCTAGATCTGCTTGATTGGAGCTGCATGTCACTTATATGGTATGTGAAAAGGTTTTTGTTTACCAAAATCAAGTATGTTTTTTCACATTCAATTGGAGGCCATTGTTCTTGGACTAATTGTTACCATGGTCTAACTTGTGCTAGAGTAACTGTTCATTAGTGGAAGATTGAATAATGCCTACTTACAGTAGTATGCAAATTTAGATAACCATAGGCCAGGAGTGTTGGCCTGAAAGTGTAAGAATTAGAAGTCAAAAAGGAGTTGTCCCAGCACTGAACCCAGTAGTAGTTTTTTGCTTACAGAAGTGGCACCTGTGACTCTAATCACATGGTTTTGTCAGGCAGTTAGTTATCAAATGTACAACATAAGGGTTTATGTTCAGATTTACAAGTCTGTCAATAATGCCGGCAAGGAGAATAGTGCCAAAGGCCTTGGCTAAGTTTAGCTAAGTGGCATGTACTGCATAAGAACTTTAGACTACTTTACTGTCTTTTTCAAAGACATTAATGAGGTTAAAGAAGCATGACCTTCCTTTGAGAAAGCTGAATTGATGAGGGTCCAGGGTTAAGAGCTATTCTATATCTAAATTAATAAAATATGAGACAATACAAAACATCATTTTACATGAGGCTAGTGAGACTAATGGGTAAATAGTTACCATGGTCAGTGGTTGGGCCACCCTTATGTAATGGCATTACAAATGCAATCTCCAGACTTCAGGAGTATAACAGAGGAGCAGTTTAGATTACAGAGGTTAAATAGGGGTTCAGATAGGCTATGCATGGCAAAAATAATCAGGCAACCTGGTGTATTATCAGTGCACATGGATGAGGTTTTTTACCTTTATCCAAAGACTGTGACTCCTATCTTGAATACACAGGCCTCTTCCGATCCAACAGGTGTGATCACTATCACCAGCTCTCCCATACCATCCTCATCCTACTCTGATGCCAGCACCTCAGACCCAATAGCTAGGATCTAGTCTCCGGAGTCTGTATTGAAACCAGTTTCTCAGGTCTTGCTCTCACAATTATTTGTAACTACAAAGAACTTTCTAGGTCTGCATCATGAAGGTCTTCAAGGAGCTTGACAGAGGCAGATATGGACAGGATGATATGGAGATTTCTCGGGGCTGAGATCTAGATGGGAGTCCTGCCAACTCCATCCCCTCTCGTATCCATGAGTGCACCAGCCCAACCAATACTGTCTCCTTCTCTGATCAGCCCTGTGGTCTCGGAGTCTCCAGGATCCCTGAGAAAGTCAGCATTGGATCCAAGGAAGCTCCCTCCCTCGACTCCAGTAGTTTCCCTAACCAGCCCTGCTCCGATACCGTCAGATCATAGCGGATCTTAGATCCTGGAAGTCAATGCAGGGTCCAAAAGGTTGAGTTCAGCTCCTACATTGTTGGATCCATCTCTCCCCCTTGGTGTCTTGGCTCTTGACAGTTTGGGTCCGATTCTCTTCAGAGGGCTCAGATCCGGGGTTGGTCCTGACCTCTTCTCCTCAGCTGCCTCAGCTCTGAGGAGGGGGGAGAGGTATCCCCAGGTCCATCAGCCTTTCAGGTAGTAGAAAGGGCCTTCTCTTTGCATAAAGAGCCTTCCTCTCATATCTCAGATCCTTCCCCTCGCCCCCGCATTGCGTCTGAGCTCAGAGCCCTTCATTTCTGCTCTTCAAGGTCAGCCAACTCCAGGAAGCCTCCACACTCATTACCTAGAGGGATTCCCCCATTCTTCTGACACCTCCCCTGAACACCCTATGGAAGAGGTACCTCAGAAGAAAACGTGTAAGAGGAAGCACATAGACTCCCCTATGGAGTGTCTCATGGAAGATACAAATTTTGATGAGGAAGAATGATCCCCCAGATGACCACCTGTTGATGTCTCCTTTGGGGACATCCTGGAAATTCTCAAACAGAAAGGTGGCTGCTCTTCCCAAGCTCCTTCTACTGAGGAATCAGTCTTCCCAGAGGCTTTTGGGACTGGTTCATTTATGCCTTGTATGACCCCCCCCCATGGATGATCTGATCTTATTGATCTAGTTTTCCACCAGGCTTGGAAGGAACCAGACACTGTCGAGCCCACCCCCAAGTGCCCGTATAAATTCTTAGTCCAGCCTTCAAACAAACCCCAATGGAGCAAGGGTATCCCTGCTGATACCACAGTTGTGGTGTCAGCCACTAAGAAGGAGGCAGCTGAGTAAAACTCCTCTGTCCATCCACCGAACAGGGAGTCCAGAGTGATAGACAGATTTGGAAAGTGCATATATGCCTCAGCCACATTTGCACTGCGATCGTTAGATTACCTGGCATATTTTACTCGCTTACAGACAGATTTGATCAAGGAGCTTTCAAACTCTCTCACTGAGTACATGTCTGAGGAGGATCTCAAGACTGTTTCTCCTCAGCTGGCTAATCTTTCTTCTATTGCCAATTCATCAATAAGGCTGCTCTCCCATACAGTGGAGGGTGCCTCACGAGCAGCAGGTTCAGGCACAGCTGTTAGGAGACATACTTAGATGAGGCTATGTGACTTTGCGGAACCCTTAAAGGTGTCTTTTGTTAATGCCCCCTTTGATCGCTCCCTCCTTGTTCAGGCCATCCACAGTGAGTAGGAGGGAAAGACCCTGTCTGTCACTGGAATCAAGTTTTCTACCCCTCAATGGTCATTCTCTAGAAACCAAAGAGGTGGTAAGAAAATGTGGCTCCGGAAATCTCAGAGACCTTTTCAGGACTTGCATGGGGTGACTTCCTCCAGAGGCAGACAAGGAGGTTTCAGTGGCAGACGTCACCCTAGAGGCATAGGGGGTCCGCAAAACCATGACTTCAGAGACTCCTTCTCTGATAGACCATATCAGCACTCCTGAAGCATTGCCTGACTGTCCATCTCTACAGGCAGTTGGAGGGTCATTTTCCCTTGCACCTGAAGGCCTGGACAAATATCTCAAAAAATGTGTGGGTGCTAAAAATCATATCCAGAGGTTACTACATACCCTTTTCCTTTCCACCTCCTGTTCAAAGGAAGAAGCTCACAGACGTTCTACCCAGTCAGAAAGAGTATGCAGACCAAGAAATTCAAAAGCTGCTACAAAAAGAGTCTCATCCAGGAGGTCACACCAGAACAGATAGGATTCAGAACTTACTCTTGCTTCTTTTAAGTGCCAAAGAAAACAGGGGACCTGAGACCAATTTTGGACCTAAGCAATTTGAATCAATATGTAAAGAAGTCAAAGTTCTGAATGGTTGCAGTTCAGTCCATCCTGCCTTTTCTGCACAAGGATGATTGGATGTGCTCTCTAGATCTCCAGGACATGTACTATCACATCAAAATAGATCTCCAGGACATGTACTACCACATCAAAATAGACAGGCACTCCAGCAGACACTTTGCAGTTTTGGCTGGGAGCCAATCACTACCAATTCAGAGCACTGCTCTTTGGACTCACCACAGCCCCCAGGGTGTTCACCAAATGCATGGCAATCGTGGCAGCTCCCTTGAGACAAAGGATTCCAGGTTTTCCCTATCTTAATGATTGGCTCTTCACCTCCCCAACCAGACATCAACTTCTACAAGCCAGGGATTACTTACATCAGATCTCCAACTCCCTAGGCATTACAATAAACATTGCCAAATCAAAGCTGACTCATCTACAGACTCTGGAATTTATAGGAACTCAGCTGGATACTACGACTCAAGTGGTATCATTACCTCTTCATTGCATCATGTCATTAAGAAATCAGGTGCAGGACTTACTGTCTCATCTGTCCCCTCCAGCAAAACTAGTTACAAGCTCTAGGGTCAATGTCAGCTGTCATTCTTCTAGTTCCTCTAGCAAGATTCTTTATGTGAATCCTTCAATGGACGCTGGGGGTTCAGTGGGCCATTCTCTACCAGCCTCTAACATTTCCCATAAAACTCACTCCAGTTTGCAAACATCATGTTCGCTGGTAGTTTCAGTCAGACAGAGTGCCTCTTTCTGGACAGACCATTCTCTCTTCCTCCCCCAACAGCCACAGTGACCTTGGACGCTTCCCATCTGGAGTGTGGAGGGCATTTCATGGGAAACATGGTCCAAGGCATGTGGTTCCCCTCAGAGACCAAGTTGCACATGCATGTTTTAGAGATGAGAGTAGTGATCCTAACGCTGCAAGCCTTTCAGGATGTTCTACCTCTAGGGATGATTCCATTCCATACAGACAACATGTCAGTAGTCAAGCAAGGAGGAACCTGTTCCTACCCATTGTACAGAGAGGCCATGAGGGTCTGGGAATGGGCAATCTCTTCAGACTGCTTTCTTATTGCAACACAAATAACAGGGAAAACTAACGCACTGGCAGACAGATTCAGCAGGTCCATTCTGATTCCTCAAGAGTGGTCCCTGAATGAAACAATAGTAAATATGATCTTCAGCGATTGGAGCCAGCCTTGATGTGACCTATTTGCCTCTCCCCTCAACAACTGCAATAGGTACTTCGCTCTGATCCCCCCTCTGGGAGGGTCACCAATGGATGCTCTGATTCATGATTGGCCCCCCTGCTCTCCTCTATGCTTACCCCCCTCTTCTGCTGATCCCAAAGTTTCTACAGAAAGCTAGCAGGCTGAAGAGCTTGGTCATCCTCATCGCCTCCTCCTGGCCTCAACAGATATTGTTCCCCTTCTTCTGGTCTCACTTGAAATATCCTCCATTGATACTGGAGCCCACTCAGGATCTCTTATCTCATCCATCAGAAATTTAACATCCCAGTCTCCATGCCTTCAAACTGACATCATGCTTTCTCCACTTACAGTGATAGCAAGATGGTCCAGGCTCGCTTCCCCAGTTTGTGACATTATCTTGGCCTCCCAGAAGACCTCCACCAAGAAAGTCTACAGAAGCAAATGAAAAAGATTTTCCATATGGGCTTCCAAGCAGAACATGGACCCCTTTTCAGCACCTACTTCATACATTCTTATTTTTCTCACTACTCTTTTTAAGGAATGGGGTTAGTTTTTCTATTATTAAACTTCAGTTAGCAGTCATCTCAAACGTCCATGGAAACAAATCAATTTTCTGATGTCTTCCAGTTCATGTAAAGCTTTCATGAAGGGAATTTTCATCCTTAGACATCCAATAAAAGATCCATCTCCTCCTTGGGATTCGACATTGGCCCTTCAGGAGTTAACTCATAAACCCTTTGAACAGGCGGACAAATAATCTTTTTAGTAGCTATCACTTCAGAAAAAAGAATTTCTGAACTCCAGGCCTTATTGGCTAGGCCTCCTAACATTATTTTCCATAAGGATAGGGTATCTCTATGAACCAACCCTTCCTTTTTGCCTAAAGTTTCCACAGAGACTAACATTAATCAGTCCATACAATTACCTGCTTTCTTTCCAAGCTTTATTAATAAGGGAGAATATATGCCACACCTTCTTGATGTCCACAGACAATTATGTTTTTATCTCCGCAGGATAAAACAGTACAGGAAGTCTCATCAGCTGTTTGCATCTTCTTCTCCTAACCGCTTGGGTCAGGCAGTATAGAAAATTCCTCTGGCCAGAAGGATTACTGATTGCATCTTGCTGATTTATTCTTAAAAATGCTAGGAGTTGCCTCGTCCTCCTAGAGTGCATTCCACTAGATCTATGGCTACTTAGGTTCATAGGTTCATACTAGGCTATCTGCCCGAGGGCATTTATAAGCCTAGCCCATAGTTTTGTGGCTTACGCCACCCCTTTAGTTCATACTTCATCTGACTTTTCTTCAAGAACCTTCATTGATGGCATCTGCACTTCAGCCACTTGGTCAAAGACTCATATCTTTGTTACACATTATAAATTAGACATGGTCTCCAGAAGCAACACTTCCTTTGGTTCGACACTGCTCTGGTATGTCCTTCCTTGAGGGCTTCCCAAATGTTATGCAGCTGGGGACTCTGACCCATTCATGAGGAAGAATGAAAAGGACAATATCAGATTTAGAAGTTATGTACTTACCTTCACTTGGAATCTGTTTTGTCCATTTTCATTCTTCCTCATCTTCCCTGCCAACCATCTCCTGCCCGTGTCACTCCTAGAAGGACCTTGGATGTTATTGGAACCCTCATGTCCCTGGTTTGAGCCTCATCTTATCTTGCATCTGTTCTGTCTCTATAACACAGTGGGCAGTAAGGCAACAAACTTGATTTGAGGAGTTGAGTATGGAATAGAGCATTGTGGGTAGAGTAAGGAACTCAGGTTTTGGATGCGAAGTCTTGTATACGTGGCCGAGTTGGATCCAAGGATTGGATCCTAGACTAATTTGTGAAGACGAATGAAAATGGAAAACAGCGATATCAACGTTATGGTAAGTACATAACTTATAATATCTACAGTCTGTTGAATACTCTTCTTTTATGTTGTGTTGCTGCCTCTTGGCCTTGGTTATGGCTGAAAACTGATCATATGTTAAGTCCAGCTCACTTACCTGGTTAACAAAGGAAGGAAGAAGATAAGGAAAAAAACTCTTCTGATAACAGACAAAGCCTTAATGGCCTGTTTGCTAGACAGAAAGTATAGTAAGAAAAGAAGGGACTATGCTGGTACATCTTACTTCCTTTGTAAGTGGGTAATTTATTTTTTTATTTAAAGACTGCTGTGCAAAATCATGTGATTAAAGTTACACAGTAAAAAATAAAGGGAGTGAGTAACGTATAACAAATTGTATAAGTCAGCGCTATTAGTACTGGGATAGATAAAAGCAATTGTGCTATATTTCTGAATGTTTGCTATGATTGAATTAATCTAGCCATTTACTGCTGTTCAAAAACAAATGTGAGTAGAACTTCTGGTTTAGCTGACTGTAAAATATGACTGTTATGCATTCCAGAAATAAAGGTTGCTTAAAACTGATAGTTTAGCTCAGAGGATTCAGGCTATAAGCTGCTAATAAGCTTCATTCTGTAGTTCTAGGTTTGATTTCCTTAATTTCCATTTGCAATGGAAATCACTTAACAAGACAGTGTTACACAGTCACCCCTGAAAATGGAATCTTGTATTCAGTAGGCTTACCTAGTACACAAATAAAACTAAAAAAAAAATGCCTTTGTCTGCCAGCTTAGTTTAAAGAATTAAAGCTGCTAGCTGATAATGAGCTTCATCCTGCAGTACTGGGTTTGATTCCCTCAGTTTCATTTCCAGATTGACCTCAAATGTCATTTAATCAGACAGTGCTTCTAGGTCATATCTAAAAAGGGACCCTTGTGCCTAGTGATTCACTTGCCCTTCATCTAGCATTTGGCACAGAAGATTAAATCTATTGAGTTAATAAGCTACTTCCTGTACTCCAGGTTTTGATTCCCTCTGCCTACAGTGTGACTCTGAACAAGTCACATAATCAGGCAATGCTCTGGGGGCATCTGGGCTAGGATTCTCAGTGGACTCCTGGACTGCAATGTCTGGTAACCATCTATGAACCTCTGAGTTTTTCTAAGACACAGTTGAGATTCTAAGGAGGACCCACCTGTTTTTGAGGTGGCTGGATATACAATAAACCCCTTCAAAAATTGCTTTACATGGAATACAGAAGATGGAGTTTAATGCCAGCCAGGCAGAAATGGCAACAGATTAATTTTAAAAGATGAGTAGGAAAGGCCTGTTTTTCTGTAATTCACACAGACAGTGGAAAACAGGAAGGGGTCTGTGGCCTGGATGGGCCCTGTTTCTTTTTCTGGAATCAACTAACAAATCTCTTCCATTTGACTAAACATGACTTTTCTTGTGGCAAGTCTTCTAGCCTTTTTTTAATACCTGCTGCACATTTCCAGAGAAAAGGTGCCTAAGCAGGATCAAAATGCTATCATCCACACAGTCAAATGAAGATTCTGCAGGTTGGAGTAAATCAGTGATTCTGCATCTTGTATGAGATCCATTCTGTGGGGAAGATTGTGGCAATTGTGGTTGGATGTTTTTATGAGAAGGGAGAAACCAATTCTGTCTGGGCTAAAAGGAAGTTACCAAAATTATTTTTTGGAGTCTCTTGGGATCTTTAAAAGCATTCTGGTTAGCAGAGGAAAGGGTGGAAAGGCACACAGGAACATTCTCATCCACATTTTGGTCACGTTATTGTTTACTATTCACTGTATGCCTTTGAATTAAGATTTGAAACTTCACTGGATTTATCAGGTCATCAGAATCTAACAAAACTGATTCACAAAACACCTGTAAATTTAGTTAAAAGGATGCATGATGGAATCGATAGTTTAAAAAGAGAGAGAGAAATGGCATATGTCTTGACCGGAAGCAGAATTTGTTTAATTGTTTGTCTTGAATGGAGGCAAACAGATTTATCTGGGTCCCCCACAGATGGATAACCTCTTGTAAGACCCTGTGACAGTCTCCCCAGGCCTGCACTGAAAATGGACACCTACCCAGATGAACATTCCTGGTAATCAACTGTCAGTCAGTCAATAAATAAATAGAGCTTCCATTTGTGGGGGATCTATCCTGGATCTGCATAAGTTCTCTTCCACTGTGTTCTGCTCTGATGCAGTGTCAGTGTGCGTTGGGTTGTACTTTCTCAGGCTTGGGGTAAAGACCTGATCCCCCCTGCTTGTCTATCACATCTTAGTGGTATTTGTCTGTTATTAGTAATAGTGGGCTTGGAGTCCATAAATGGTTCACAGTTTTCAATGCATTTATCAAGGTCATCATTTTTTATATTTATATATTTCTTTTCTTGAAAACATGGTTCCAAACTCCTTGTATTTTAAATCCCTTGGAAACTGAAACCCTGTGATGGATCCATAGTTACAGACTGAGAAGTGGATGGACAGGATATTCAAAAACCTGGATACAGTATGGTCTATTTTGCCTACCACAGCAGTTCTCTTTTTTGACAAAGCTCAGAACTAGGATTGGAAAAGAAAGAGGATGCTGGTCCTGAATCCAAAGCTTCTAAAGAAACCATTGTATTTTCATCATGTGTAATTTTGCCAAGTAGAATTCTCAAAATAGTGAAAGCCATGTAATCCAAAATGGTGAGATACTCTCTTGTTATAGTCAATGTTTGATGAGAAAACTGCTAGAACTGGAGATTGTGAAATACAGTAATTTCTAGTGGTAGAAAAGTATGATTAGATATGTGTCTAGAATACAATCTAGAAATGCTATTCTGTGAGAAGGAATCACTGACTACTTCTCCAGATGGAGATGAAATGCAAGGTTTTCAAATGGAGTTCTGACAAAAAAACAGAGATTCTTGACACTTCTGGAGTCTGCAAAAATAAGGCAATAGTCTGAACAGGAACATGTGAATACCCTGTAGTCTGCAAAAAGCAAATACTGGTGCCTCACTTTCTGAATACTCTTTGGTCTTTCAAAAGCTCCAAAGGTTAAGAAGAGAACTGAAAATGTGAACCAGAGACAGAAAACCTTAAAGGGCATCTGAAATCTGTAAATGCATCTTTGATGTCCAGAGTCACAAAAAGCATAGAGGGGGAATAAGTGGGAGGGAGGGAGAGAGAGACTGAAGTGTGAACATTTAGAATTTTGTAACTTTTATGAAGACACTGAGGAAAAACGTATCCTTTTCCCTGATGAGATTTTGGAACTGGTTTGATTTTCTTGGTGTGGAGGAACTTCCACTTTGGGGGACAGGAGCTACAATGCCACCTGTATCTATTCTGACAATATCTAGTATTCATGACTCTGGTGTGATTTGTTTCCAAAGAGGGAAACAGAGAGAAAAAGACTGCTTACAAGATTTATTGTATTGCCAGGGTGTGGAGGGAATGGTGCTGGAAGAAAAGGATAGTCATACATTTTCCTTGGTCTGAAATTGCACCTGAGGCACATATCCTTTTTTCAATTTCCTTGTCACTGTTGTTTCCTAGATTTCTGTTGGGATTCTTTAAAGGACGTCCTACAGATTCATAGGTAGGTACTAGGCTATCTGCCTGAGGGCATTTATAAGCCTAGCCAGAGTGTGTCGGCTTTCGCCGCCCCTTTGATTAATTAACTGATCCTCTGTCAAGCAGAGCCAATGAAGTGATCCCAGGGGTGTATTTTCTGTTACCCATCTACTTGTCAAGGTTTCTCTTGAAGAGTGTTAGTGAGGGGCTCTGCCTAATGTAGTTTGGAATTTTGTTCCAAAGCATGGGGAGTCACTGTGACAGGAATCTATCACTCTAGCATGTTCTATTTATTGTTGTGGTGAGGTTTAGCTCACTAGGGCGAGTGGCTCGCAGTGACTTGGATTTCTTTAGGTGGAGCATGTCCATCAATTCTGAGTTGGACATGGCTTTGTAAGTCAGGCAGAGATCACCTCTGAGTAAGCGATATGCCACTGAGTACAGAGTTTTTTAAGTCTGTGACTGGAGGGTTAGGTTCTGTTGTACTTTGGTCTGGCTAATTGAAAAATCTCTTTGACCTCTTGAAAAAGTTCCTTTTTCATGAAATTTTTCAACACCTCAGCTGAAGGGGTAGCAAGTAATACCACTTTGTCTAAAGCAGCATAAAGAATCTGTGTCTTGACATCTTCAGGAATATTTTGTGATCCATGCCAAATATAATTGTGCATCACTGACCTTATTGTAGCTGCTCAGGGCAATGCATCACTATATTGTAAGAGTATTGTATGAGCGTTTTAATGAGTGATTTGTTACTTCAGAGAAAGAAAAAATCATGCTGAATAAACAGGATTTGCCTCAAAGGAAGGTAACTCAGTATTTTTTTTAAATGGCTTTATTAAAATATCACTTAAGACATAGGCACGCATAGATTGATAGAAAAGAAAATAAACCATATTAACATTTTTTGTATTTACACACTTTATACATTCCAAGTTTACTTTCTTTATAACAATTGCCTTTCAATGCAACATAACATTAATCACTCAATTCCTGATTTTACTTAAACCTCAATCCTCCTGAACATTATTCTGCATGTATTGTTCCCACAAATTCCATTTATTTCTATATAATTTGCTCCTTCCTTTTTTTAAAGATCCTTCCTTTAGTTCTATCTCTTTTACAATATTCAACACTTCAAATACAGTTGGTTTTGATTTCCATTTTCTAGTAATTGTTTTTTTTTTGGCAGCCAAGAGAATTACACTTTTTAAGTCTTACTTTATCTTGGCAATTCAGATCCTGTGTCCCATCTCAAAATAATCATTTCCTTAGTTACAGCCATTTTGCCCCCCCCCCATATTTCAGAGTACTCTAAGTTTTTTAGTCTGCCAACTCATTATACTCAGAAGCACGTTCCTAGTTACTTCTTTCTTCCCCATCACACCTCCAACATTTGCCACATGTGGAAAAATTTGTTGAAGTTTGTTTGCGGTATAACATATCTATATGGAAACTTTCAAGTAAAATCCTAAACTTTCTTGAAGGGAGCCAGTCATATGCTCTTTCCATTATTCCCTTGTAAATTGCTTTTCCAGACTCTCTTCTAAATCTTTTCTATCTCTTCTGATTGACTCTTATAGTTATCATGCAATATTTATATGCCCTACTAATTATCCCCTTTTTAACATGAGCTTCTGTTCTAGATTCAATTAAAATCTCTACAAGAGCTTTTTGGCCTCATCCTACTCATTACTTTTCCCTGTGATGTTATTTGCTCCCAATACCTTGGTTTCTTTGCCAGTTTTCTTCAGTAAATTACAACCCCCTCCTTGCCTATTTTCTGTATCCTTACTTGCAGTCATCCCTATTGGCAAAATCTCCTTTCTCTATTCATGTGCTGACTTGGCTCCCTAGGATACTTTCTGCATCTTTATTAATATTATATTCTGTATGGTGGTTATTGTTTGCCTTAAGCATCTGTATCTACAATCCCATTCTCTCCTTATTTCACAAACTTCTCCCTGCTTCATCGCCCCTTTCCACTTAGAATTACAACCTTCTGCTAGTATAACATATACAATCCTTAACTGTGTGGCTGTAAAATATCCCTTCAAATCAGGTAATCCTAAATCCTTGTTCTGTTGGGAGGATCAACTTATCCCAATTTAACTCTTGCCCTCTTTTTCTCCCAGATAAATGTCTTCAACTCTTTATTATTGTCCACAACTTTTCCTCTGGTTGATAAAAATATGCTGAGCTGTATATAAAACTAAAGAGACTAAAATATTTTCACGGCTTGTATATTACTAACTCAGCATTTTTTTCTTACATATCTAAAAAGATTGCCAGCACATATTTGACCATTTGAGCCTGACAATCTAAAGTTCAAAAGGCTACAGTCGAAAGTGTTTAGAAGTCACCATACCTATTAAAAGCCGTTCCATCCTTGTCTGAAGGCACAACATTATTGGCAGTTGTATGCTTAGAACTACTGTCCTTGCAGTGGTGGCTGGTGACTTCAAGTCAAAGGGGGGCTGCAGGATACAGCTGAATGGGTTGGGCCAATGGGAAGGGGTGGAGCTATGCTTAAAACCACGACAGCTAGAATTTTAATTAAATACACTGCCCTGGGTACCAAACCATCATTACAAGAATCCAATCAAGACAAAATGAAGTGTAGAAGAAAAAAATATTTCACTGTATTGGCTACATGACAGCTTACTTAATAACTAGATGAAAACAAAAAGGTTGTGAGGCATGAAAAACTAGATTACTTTTTAAATACATTACTGGAAT
This sequence comes from Protopterus annectens, assembly GCF_019279795.1. Lineage (NCBI taxonomy): Eukaryota > Metazoa > Chordata > Ceratodontiformes > Protopteridae > Protopterus > Protopterus annectens. The sequence goes on from NC_056732.1 coordinate 1,338,488,177, forward strand.
GCCAGTCAAAATCAAGTATAATAAAAACAAGCAGCACTCAACTCAAACCACTTCTCCTTGCACTGCAGTTCTAATTATAATTTATATTCAGCTTTATAAAAGTACCAAGTAACATGCTGAAAGTAGCAATCGCTGTGATACCCCCCACTTGTAAAAATGTTTCTTATCCAAAAATGACCTGCTGCTTGATAACTATCTACTTGTTTCATGGGGAAAACATGATCAAAGTAAAAATGAACAGGAAACAAGCTCAAGATACTTAAATGATTACTGCACAGGTTATGGACCAGACATGATAGCTTGGCATTCTGTTTAGTTTACGGGTAAAAAGCCTGCAAAGAGTACTGTAATTTTCCAACAAATGTAATGAGCTTTTGAAAATACTGTAATACTGTCCTTTATTACAAATACTGTCATATGCATTTCAATACCTAAAGCTTATACGTTATCTAGATATGTAAATATTCTCTGCATGGCAACAACAAGAAGGCTTTCAATGTCGGTAATTCTTTAACAGTATGCTTATTAAAGGTTACTTGCATCTTAAAATCTCAGACAAGCTTACCTGATGGCCATTAAAGCATTGCTACTTAAATACAGAGCAACAGGGCACTGTGACAGCATGCATTTCCTGAATAATAAGAAGCATAAATCAACAGTATAAAATATGACAGAAAACCAGAACATTCTGCAAAATCAAGGACAGATGAAAAGCCACAGTCGTACTTGTGTCTTCCTTCGATGGGGGAATACTCTGCACACTTACACTGCATAACTGCTCCTTGCCTTGCTTGGACACATCCAGAGTCACTACCTGGGGGAGTGGGGTGCAACAAGTATGTCCAGTTTGAAATGTCTCTGGCTGATGGTGATGGCTCTGACACTCATACCTCTCAACCTCCGAGCAAAAAATCTGGACAAAGCCATATATAAAAGTGGGACAAAGGCCCACAAATAAGGACTATTTTTAAATATTGCTCTTATAAACTTAGAAAGATAACAGTAATAGGTCTTGCATTAGTATGAATTTTCTGAAGGGTATGAAATCTGAAACTCAAATGTCTGTCATTATTTTCTAACTTCAATCTTCAGTGATTTACCATTAATTTACCAGAAAACCACAATTTTATGAAAAAATGTGTTGCAAAAATATTAAATTGCCACACAATATTGCCACACAATAAAGCTGGGAACCTATCAAAGAAGGGACACTTTTTTAATATTAGTACTGTTAACTTGAGCAGCTGACAAAATAAGAGAATCTACATGCATTTCTGAAATAAAAGTAATCTATAACTCTGATTATTAGTTATTTATAATTGTAAACCCTCCACATTTTCTTCCAAAATTGCCATTTTGTGGAAGGATTGTTAGGAGGAGTGCAACATTTTGAGCCAAAATCGGGGACAGTTGAGAGGTTTGGATATTCCTAATTCTATAAAGTGATTTATTTGCATGTGCCTCTCAACCTCTTAATGCAGGAAATCTGGACAAGGCCAAATATATCGGAGGAACATACAAACAGTACTAAAAATTGCTCTTGTATAAAATTAGTTGATAGAATAACAGGTCTTGCTTTAGCATGCATTTTTCTGAAGGTTACGAAGTCTGAAACTCAATGTCTGTCATTATTTAGTGACTTCATTTCTAAATGATTTGCCAGAAAACCACAATTTTTATGAGGAACAAACCAAAAATAAGAAGCAAAAATCTATTCATGCTGCAAAAATCTGGACAGTTGAGAGGTATAGTTCACCCGGGGCTGTCTGAGTTTGCTGCCCTTCCCCTCTCACAAAATCATGGTCGAATGGAGCCTCCTCCCTGCAGCCATTCCAATGTCCCATTCCTTGGCTAGTTTGTCCCTTTTACCTTCTTAGTTGAAATATGTTCACAGTTCCATAATTCATAAGCATCTCAAACAAAAATCACCAATACTGTAGCCTCAGATAGGCTGCTAAAAACTAGAGCAAACAATCAAACATATTGGTTGAGGAAATTTCCCCTAAGGAACAGTTTCAATTTTCACCTGGGATTTTCACTGCAGCAAGAACATGCACTTCCATTCTTCAGGTGAGCAAAAGTTTCTTCACACTCTGAAGCTTTCTTGCAGAGAGACAGAAACTCTCCCAGTTTCCAAACTTCATTAGAAAGAAACATAATGTCATAGTTTAAGGACCACTAAGACATAGCTTTTCAGCTGGTAAACTCAAGTTACTCAACTTTCTGGAACCAGAGCTGTCTAAAACAAAGTACAATACTGGGATCCTCTGCTGCTACTTCATCCCCTCCCCGAAACCCATACAATTTGCAAATGTGATTTTGGAGGAGAAAGCGTCAGATCCAGCTAGCTTTTTAGCTCTTCAAAGTTAGTTCCACATTCATCTAGCGTAACCATTTCATGGTCAGGATCTAACTGGCAGCTGAAATACCTGCCTATAGCGATCAACCCCTAGATTTATCACAAGAGGTAAATAAATGTAAACTTGAACATGTATAGCCTACCAGAGGAGTATGGTTTTCTAAATGTGCTGTAATTTGTAAACTACAACTTGTGAGGAAGCCAATGCTGTGCTCCAGAATTCTATTAATGATCTGATGCCCTGATGCAAAGCTAATGAAAATAATTGATCTTGCACTATAGTAGGAGAAACCTATTTAATGTTATTTATTTCTTATGGTAGAAGTTTTAATTTTGGCTGATGGCAGGGTTTAATACCAGGCCATCATTACACCATACAAGGATTAACAATGTTATGGGGATATTCCATTGATGTTGAAGAGAACTGGCAACTAAGATAATCATGTTATCCTGTTTTTATCTCTATTTAGGCATATACTGGAGCATTTACTGCTCTAAGCAAACTGTTCAGCTTGAAAAGTATATTATTTTACCAAACAAATCAGTCTGCAATCATATGCTTATGAATTCAAACATCTTGCACTCTACTCCATATCATAACAATTTTTTTTGAAGTGATGTATGCTGGCCTACACAACTACTACAGATCCTTAACTGTGTGAATTCCTTTGTTTAACTTGCAAGGCATACAGTAGAAACCCCACAGATACTGGCCTTAGTTTTAAAACTGTAGTCATTAACACCGACGCCAAAGCTGAGTCGTACTTTTTTCTAAATGCATCCTTTACTTTGGAAAAATCTCCCATAAAGCTTAAAAAGAAAGTTCTGTCCTTGCCCAGCTCCATGACTCAGAGGTGTAAAGCTCAACTATGAAACCAATAACATGTTCGGTTCACAGCATGGGCACTGCAGGGGTTGTTAGGGGGGGAGGGAGTTGCCAATGCTGGCTTGCCCATCTTGGGGGTCGAACTCGCTCCTTGGCCAACACCATAAAGTAGTGAGGGTATACGGCTGCAGCTCTATGGCCAACGTGACTGTGTGCTGCAGAGAAATGCACTGCACTGGTAAGGAATGGCATGTACTGTCACAAGCATGCGTCTCCTGTGAGCAATGACTGCAGACATCACAGCCACCTACAGGAAGGGAGTTTGTTCATCCATTCCTTGAATCAGTTGAATGCACTCAACAGTTCTAATTAATTCTAATTAATTAATAAAGAAATTAGTGTACACACACAAACCAGATGGTAGCATGCAGGTAAAATGGCTGGCAGTGCACTGCATTAAAACTCAAGTCACAGCATGGAAGAGAAAGCTGGAAGTGAAAAAGATTTACACTTTCCTAAGCATTCCAAAAGAAAACACATTAAAGTGCCGCTGTATGCAAGCGTCAAAAGTAAACAGTGCAAAAGCTAGTAACACAGCAAAAATCAACAAAGAGCATTCACAAGTACAGCCCTGGCCAACCTGTGTTACTAATTGCAGTATACTGCCCTTCAAGAAATGTTAACAAGGTTTGTACACATTCAGAAGAGGATACATAAACAAGCACCTTTATACAGATTTCCAGATGGTAACAAAGTGGTGGGAGGATCCATGTTGCTGACAGAAGGAAAGGTGAACTAAACAAAGTAAAAACACTGTTTTCTCCTGTCCTTACAATCTCACAACCCCAAACTCTTCATTCTACAATTAAACATTTAGCACTGACAAATCTGCGCACACTTTAACCCGTAATGCTGTTACATTTCCAACCCTAACGAGAGTTTCATAAAACTGAGATAATCTGACAGCTAAACCTTTTCCCAAATCTTCACATGCTGTTTGTTGCTAAATCCTATTTAGAACATGTTTCTTCACCTGCCACTAGATGAGGCTTCAGCGTGTCGCCAGAGTGTTGACATGCATGTTAAAAATATTGGAAGAATAATACTATTCAGACTGCAAATTGAAGCTCTGATCACGAGACATCAGGCGAGCTAAATATACTGAGTAGTACGGATTTAAATAAAATAGCGCATTTTCCTTGTAGCCCTTCTGCAGCCCTATTATAATTATTTGGGGTTATGACCATAATTAAACAAAAGATACTACATTTTAACGGAAATAAAATATAAAATAAAATATAATGCAAATAGAAAGCTGTAGTTACATGTTTTTCTTAACTCTTTAAAGTTTAGGTTTAATTGTGATATACTTTACGTTTATGAGATAGTATGTTTAGACTGCACCTACCTGTGAATATATCCGAAGCCAGCGACCGACCAACAGAATCCATTTACAGGGAAGCCATATAATCCAGCCAACAGAACTGATCTACACGACGCCTGTGCAGCGAAAACCGCGCAAGAGCTGAGAGAGAGCTCTCAGCTCACTCCTCATTGGCCCTGTCTGCAAGAGAAGCAGTCCTCTCCTCTCCTCTCGACGACCGCACAGATTCCAGGGTATCTTACAGCACAGGTTTGCTGGGTACCCGTTTTGCTGCAGGCGGACTGCCGATAAAGGCAGTCTGAATGGATTTTTTTGTTTCACAGATTTTTTTCCTTGTTTTTTTTCTAGGTGGGAGGGCTGCAGACCGGCAGTCCGATAGCACGAGCCGCCCCTGTGTCCTTGGTTAAGGAAATTACAAATGGATAAGCTACAAAGTTATGAAACAAGAATTTGTGGGAATTGGGGTATCTTGTAAAGCCCATCTTCTGTTTTCGGGGCAGGAGGCTGACTGGCTTAAGGCCACACAGTTAAGGATCGTATAATTGTATATGTTATACTAGCAGAAGGTTTTCACGGCTTGAAAGCATTCTTCCGAGCACTACTGAGAGACGGAATGGCCTGAGGTTTGGGAGTATCTACCTAAAGATGTCCATAACATCTTTTCTGAGTTTTTCTCTTCCCATTGGAAGAAGTCCTTCATCCTACAACATATGGTGTCTGAAAGATATTTTCCCTATCCGTGAATCTGATGACACATCTTCCTCAGGCTCGGACTCCAAAGAGTCAGTAGAAAACAGCTGTGAAATACAGTCTATTCCAATGTCATCTACATGGAACTGGGAGTCAATGTCAGAAGGGGTTAAATGAAAAAAGGCTGGGGAAGCAGACTGCAAACATTGAACTGCTTTAAAAAACCCTTTGGCAAAACTATTCCATTCCTCTTTGGACTTCTTGGTAGAGAGGATTGAAGGAGTTGGAGAAAAATGAAGTTTTTTATTATTATTTTTATGGGAGTTTCTAAAGTCATACTACTAGTCAAATCTGATGTATGGACTTCCATCCATGAACTTGGTGGTACTTTCATCTCCAGCACTTGATGGCTGTATGGCCCTTCTGAGATTAGTAAGCAGGGTTCTCTCCTCTCAGTAGATGTATATTTAGCCCTTGAAGGCATGCTAGACTCTCAGTCCTTAGTGGTGTCCCTAGCAGAAGCACCAGAGGTGTCAGAAAAGAATGATAGACATTCTAAGGACCCTGGCCAGAGGAAGAGAGGCCAAAGGTGAAGCCACTTTGGAAAACTCTTTGACTTTTCTTTTTTTAGGACTCAGAAGGCGGAGGGTGGGGGGGTTCCAAGGTACTTCAGCCAAAGTCCATGATACTTGAGTGAGAGCCTTAAGCTGCTAGTTATAAAGAAATATCTTCAGGCTCCTAAGCAGACGTTTTATAGTCTTGTGAGTAAAGAACACACAGATTTTACAAGTGCAGATGTCATGTGACACCCCTGGAGAAAACAAGCAAGCTGTGTGAGTGACCCTGGAATGCAAAATTATTTTTCATGTGTTCCCATTTAGGGAAGATGATATTCTGCTTAACTGTTTGGCTCAATAAGCTCCACCCAAAATTACTTCTGGCATGAGGGTCAGATTTTTGTCAACCCCCCCCCCCCTAACAAAAGTCTTACACTACAGGCTGCCACATTCAGTGGGGCCTATAAATGGTCAACACAGAGAGTCTATACTCCTGCAAACGTTCTTCCACTGTACCAATAGGCCAATGACTCTTTCAAGCAACATTCTTTTCGCTGACCTACAGGTCCAGTGAAGCATCGGTGATTGAATCGCTTTAGATCATAAATTTGATGCTGCAGTGTTTTACTGTAATGTGTTGTATTGTGCAGGCAGACAGAGCACATTTAGAGGGTTTTTGCTCTTTTATACACTGTGGTGCAATGCTGGAGTTAGTACATATAATTTATGGTGTGGGGGTGCAGGAGGGCTTGGCCCCTACAAAATATTTTTTTGTGCATTTTCTGACTCACTGTTCTTGGGTTTCAATTCTCAGAAAACAGTGAATCAAAGAGACATGCTTTGATTGTATGTAGGCAAACCTTTTGTGTCAAAAGACAAATGTCTCTTCCAGAATATTCTCCTTCTGTACTATGAGACATATTGTTGTTTCCATCCAAGTCTCTCTCTCTTCCATACAAGTGCCTACATATCTTTCACCAAAATACTCCCTTTCTACTGAGAGGCAAACATCTCTGACTAGAAGGACAACAGCACTCTATTTCCCTCCACATGGCGTTTTCACTAATGTAATGCATACTTCCCTATTCAAATAATAAAAAAAAATCACACTAGAATGCAGTGTTTTCACATCAGAACAGTAGAAACATCACACACTTTTCATTGTTTAACCTTTACTATGCCACATCACTAAAAAAAAAAGGAAGGAATGCAATTGCACCTATATCCCCAGAAATGAAAAGGTGTTTAGTCTTCATAATTTATCCTGGTAATTAAGGAATAAAATCTTTGGGGCGGATTTCCAAGATGGCTGCACATTGATAACAGCTTACTTTTAGCTCTCCCAGTGTGAAGAAAGAAACTGAGAAATAAGAGCTAGTAGTTCCGCCAGCCTGAGTAAAATTCACTTACTGGCTAGTAAGTACACTGCCTGGATGACATCAAAGAAGAAATACAGAGAACCTGAAAGAAAATCAACTAAAAACGGTAAAGGGAAAACATTGTCTGGGAAGAATCCTGCAGCTGTTCAGCAAAAAGCAGTTTAAACTCCAGCTTTGGTACATGAAATTGCTTCTAATAATTTAGAGGAAAAATTAAATCAAATGTACCCAGAGTTGATTAAAATAAATGAGCCATTGAAGGCGTATATCAACTCAAATAACAAAAGCTGGAAAAATAGAAGAAACTTTAAATAGCTATTCAGATGAACTGACAAAACTGCAAATATCAGAGGCTGAAATGATAAAAAGACTGGCTGAGTATGACATTTCTGAAGAACTGTTTCAAGTAATGGTAGTTAATGGACAGAGCATGCAGAGAAAACCTGAGATCTTCTGCTGTATCACAGAACCAGAAGGGAACAATTTTTATAAAAGCACAAATAAGTGACGGACTAGTATTCCACATTAGGATTTGTTAATTGAAAGAAGACAAGAAATGCATGCTCCAAACCTGGCCTTAAGAAAGTAGCCGAGACTTGGATTAGTAAAGATATAGGTTCATAGATTAGTACTAGGCTAACTGCCCTTGTGGGTCATTTTAAGCCTAGCCAATTACCAGATGTGAGAATCAAACCCTGCACCTTGTGTTTGTAAGGTAAACACCTTAACCATTACACCACCCTCCTACCCCTATAATCATACTAGCAGAAAGATCATGATAAAATTGTGGCAGAAAAGCAAAGTATTAAAACTGCAGACAGTAGAGTGTTTGTGGAAAATGATTATTCAATGTACACCAGGCAGAACAGAAGCAAATGTATTCCAGCAATCAGAAAATTTTAAAAGGACGATGGGAAATTCAAGCTGCTGTATCCAGCTGTCTTCAGAATACTTTTTCCTGGAAGGACAAATACATTTTTGATGCAGAACAAGCTAAGGATGAAATACAAAAGTTTATCTAACAAAAAAAAAAAAAAATAAAAAATGAGCCATTAAACACAGGGGACTCTGTTTCTCATTCTTCTAACAACAAAGGTCATAGAGAGACTTTGGAAGTGAAACCTTTTTTTCCAATGTTACAAAGGAAAATGCTTAAGAGACAGAAAAAGGCATAGACTAAAAGAATTGGGAGTACATTGTACTTGAAGCAGAGTCTGATGTTGGGAAATGAACAGGAAGACCAGCAACACTGAAATTAGTGAATAAATGTAAGATTATAAAGCATCCATCACATTTGTGAAATATGGATTTACAAGAAAATAAGTCCGAGAAAGACTGGACTTTTTTGACTTTGTTAAACTTATGGGCAGACTGTAAAGCATATACCCCTTTTTCATCTTGTATAAAACATGTCATGATATAAACTGCTTGTTACACAGTAAAACAGATTTGTGTAGTATGTACTCAGTGGTATCTTAAATGTGGGAATGAGGGTGAGTTTTTCACTGACTGCAGTACGTGATAAAGATTATTAAAGTAAACAAGTACTTTTTAAAAGAAATATAGTTGTTGCAATGTGAAAAGAGAAGAAAGGCTGGAAGCAAGTTTAAGTTAATACAGTGTAATCTTGGCCTGTTGGGGGTGGGGGAATGGGTGTAAAAGTGCACTAATTATATTATATGTAGAGCTGATAGATTTTCTCCCATTTTTGCATAGATGAATGGCTAGACTAATGCCATTGACTTAATCTAAAAATAACTGTTTCCCATAAGGAAGTAGGCTTTAAAAATAAGACAAAATGATGAATGTCAGAAGTGGTGCTACATTTCATGCATATGCAATAATGTTAGCTTGTTTTTTTTTTCCTTTAGAAAAAGTTCAGTGAGAGTTAAGAAGGCTGCAGCTAAAAGCAGTTGTATATTCTGTTATGTTTCCATGGAAACGAGCTGTCTGCAGGTGCAAGCAATTAATCTTGGGAGTTCCGAGCACTGTTTGCTTAGGGAAATGCAAATTTTAAAGGTACAAGGGCAAGCAGGTCATTAAAAAATTAAGCTTGAAATTATTGGAAGTGAATAACAAATAGCAGCTTCCACAAAAAACAGTTACGTTCCGGCACTATTAAGGCTGTCCTTTATATTCCACTTCCTCTTTGCTAGACCTCCGTCATAAATGCCAGCATAAACCACGAACAACCGGAGTGTATAAAAAAATAATTCTTTAATGTAAAATAACAAAAACACACGTAAAATAACCTTAGATTTAGCGCTTTCATCTCCTAAACGGAGACTTCTTCAGAATCAAATTGTAGTTAGCACCAACAGTCTTTTATATTATACTTAGTTCCCAATAGTAGTTAAATCAATTGAATAATTGCTTAATCCAATGTTAAATTTAAAAGGGCAATTCATTTTCATGTTCATGTTGAACCACATCAAATACAATGTAAAATGTTCTAAACATGCTGTTTCTTGAAAAATACTAAATGAAAATAAAAATAAATGAATAAATAAATAAATATATTGATGCTGGTGAAAAACATATTGCATACAATAAGTAAATGAGATATAAATATATGTTTAAATATGTAGTTCATAATTATATAAATAATTAAATGAATAAATACATATAAATAAATAGTAGGTTGAATGATTATATATAAATAATAACAATAGATAAAATGTTTTGAATGTTTAAAAACATTTGATACACAAAATATACATATAAATATTAAATAAAAAGTGTATATACATGTATATATAGGTTTCTCAGCTATTGGTCCAGTTGATTAAATATAATACTATCTATCCTAAATGTCATAATGTTAAATATTCCTCACTATATAGTCTTCCTAACCATATTGCAAACATGTTCCTAACCCTAATGTGAACATAAATTCACTTGGGAGCCTACAAAACTTTCTAAAAGACATTTCAACAAGACATTTCAAAAACAATTCAAAAAGCATTTCAAAAAACATTATAGGGAACATTTGTATACCATTATTGCAACATCCCTTACAATATTTCTTATCACATCCTTCACGAGCATTATTATAACATTTTTATAACATTTTTATAACATTTTTATGACATTTTTATTTTCGGGTCATTGGCTAATATTTTCAGTGCCGGGGTGATAGATATATGGTCATTCAGACTCCAATTACCACAGGCATCTAGCCTGAGTTGCCATATCATCTCCCTATATTCGACTTTGGTTTCCCAATCACCCCCTCGTTCCATATGTTCTACCAATTCCAATACCCAAAATTTATAATCAGCATTTTTACACTCTATTGCATGTCGGTATAGGGCATTATTTTCGTTATGCCTGTTTATATCTCTTATGTGCTCGTATATTCTATTTCTAAGGTGTCTTTCAGTTTTTCCAATGTAATATTTTTGACAAGCTTTACACACCACTAAATATATAACACCTTTAGAATAACAAGTACTGTATTTCTTAGCCCTTAAAGTCAGGTGTAAATTAGATAATGTTACTTCCTTTGTTTCTGCAATATATGGGCACTGTGCACATCGGCCACACTTAAATGTCCCATGCTTTTTGCTAGTCCCTTCCTTCTCTGTTTTCTTTCTCTCCAGAGTGTTCTTGATGTTCATATTTCTTCTAAAACTGAGTTTAAGCTCACTCTTAAATACATCAGTTTTGACTGCCATGTTTTTGAACATGTTCCAAACTTCATAAATATTCTTCTTCAACCAACCAATGTCCTTATAGTAAGTGATGGTAAGGTATGGTGTAAAATTATTACTAATAACATTATGTACATTACTATTATCAATGTTAGTATTATTATTATTTAACCCATTGTCAATTGTAATGTTGTCCATCTTACGTAACAGGGGTTTGTATCTAGCTTGCCTTCCCTGTATTACATATTCTTTTATAGGCATTATAAGTTCCTTCGGATAACCTCTTTCAATAAACATTGTCTCAACATGTTTCATTTCTTTCAAAAAATCATCTTCCTCTGATATCATTCTCGCCATCCTAATCATTTGTCCTTTAACAACATTTTTCTTTAATTGATATGGGTGGTCACTACAGAAATGGAGGTAAGCATTTGAGAAGTGTATTTCATCCTTATCTACCTGATGTACAAAACTCAAAAAGGAGGTAGTATGATTAATATACTCTAAAAATTCCATAATATCCTCCTTATTTCCATTCCATAGAACAAAGATATCGTCCAGGAACCTAAAATACTTAACAATGTATTGATTATACAAAGATTTAAAAACATATTGTTTTTCCCAGTGTAACATTATTATGTTGGCATACACTGGGGCACAGGCAGAGCCCATCGCCACCCATTCTTTTTGGTGGTAATAATCACCTTCAAAATATACAAAATTATATTTCAACACCAATTCCATACATTCTAGGACAATTCTATACTGAATAGGTGTAAGAAATTTCATCTATGTTAAAACCTCCTCAAACCATTCCATACCAATGGTTTGTGGAATAACAGAAAATAAATCTTTAACAACAATTGTTATAAAATACATTTCATCACTGTAGGCACTCTCATTAATTTTAGTCAAGAAATCCCATGAATCTTTAATTATATGGTCTTATTTTACATAAAATTCCTTGGTCATAGTGTCTACGTAAATTGCCATAGTCTGAGTTTTAGACCCTTGCGAAGCAACTATGGGTCTCATGGGGGGGGTCCACCACTGATTTGTGCGTTTTCGGTATACCAAAAATTGCAGGTATAACCGGTTTAGATACTGTTAAAAACTTGTGTAACTCAACATCAATCATACCACAAAACAAATTGTCATCTAAAATCAAATCTATCTTTCTGTATAGTATGTTGATCTCATTTTTGGTAACCAAACAATATTGGTGGTCCTTATCCAAAATATCTTTCATTCTTTTAGTATAGTCCCATTTGTCCATAAGGACTATACCTCCCCCCTTATCTGGCTTCATTACGCGTATTTTATTATTATTACTTAATTCGTATAGTAATTTCTTTTCCTTTTTATCCAAATTACTTTGCACCCTATCTCTTATTTTATATTCGTCCCGAATTTTATTAGTTATACATCTTTCAAAATTCAAAATTTCATATTGTAACGGTGGGTTATATGTGCTGCGTCTAGTTAATGGATTCATCTTATTATGTTCAACTTTATCATTAAATATATGCCTAAAATTTAATTTGCGTGTAAATAATTTAATATCCAAGATGAAATTGTCAATACTAGGTTTAGACACTGGAACAAAAGTAAAACCCTTTGTAAACAATTCAAAAAAACTTTTATCAACATTAATATCTGTATAATTAAAAATATTAAAATTGTTATAAGTGTTTAAAATCCCATTAAAATTGTTAATGTTATCATCAGCATCAGTAAAATAATCAATACCTATCTTATGTGGTAGTTCAGGGGCAGGGGTTAGTGAAAATTCTGTTCACAATATCCCCTCCCCAACCCTATATTTTTTCCTGATGTGGCTTGTGCATAGGAAGCCTGTTGGTTTCTATTTCTCAACCTTTCCGATCTCCTTATCTCTTCTGTTTCTACGGGGACATCATTATCAACCATGCTACCTACCCCTTCAAGGTTCGGGAATTGATCATAATAGGATTGATTATTCCCATCTGTTCCGCCATGTTCCCAGCGTCTTTCTCTAAAGACCTCTCTTTGTTGGAAATATTTATTATTCCTATACTGAAAGGAAGGTTTAACATAATTAGTAGACTTCTGATTAGAGGTGGGCTTTCCCAAGTTGTATGCATTGCCCTTTTCATAAACTAAAATGTCCCTACCCAATTTCTTTAATTTGCGGTTAAATATTAGTATTTGCTGCCATGTCAGCATCATGTAACGTTCTATAATAAATCACCTTATACTCTTCCAAAGAATGCAATAAATCATTGTTAATATCAACATGAATCTTATCAATATCATTTTTCAAACTCTCCAAAACTTCAGTATTGTGTTGTATCATTGCCCTTAAAATTAACAGTCCACAATCATTTAAAATATCACACACTTTTTTAAAAAACATTTCATCATTAAAACTACTATTGGGAAATTTATAGATTCTAAGTCCCTTAGGGACTATCTTTTCTTTTACACATTTTTCAAGGTACCAATTTTCTACAGTCAAAGACTTGTATTTAAATAACAGTTTCTTAAAGTCCTTACATTTATCTTTGTAAGTTACTGTATTAACTTGTTCCTTGGTACCTGATTTTTCTTTTCCTTTTCCACTCCGCGTAAAAGATTTGTTGAGCCATACATTAAAATCCAAGTCTCTATAATTGTCGAAGTTAGTAGGAACGTCCCTGTCATTATTCCTGTTGAAATGCTGATTATTGTCCCTTGTACTCGCATTTCTCCGACTGGCGTTCACCTCCTTGGTCCCACCACCTCGTATCTGCTGGTCGCCGGCTTCAGAAACAGAAGAGATAAGGAGATCGGAAAGGTTGAGAAATAGAAACCAACAGGCTTCCTATGCACAAGCCACTTCAGGAAAAAATATAGGGTTGGGGAGGGGATATTGTGAACAGAATTTTCACTAACCCCTGCCCCTGAACTACCACATAAGATAGGTATTGATTATTTTACTGATGCTGATGATAACATTAACAATTTTAATGGGATTTTAAACACTTATAACAATTTTAATATTTTTAATTATACAGATATTAATGTTGATAAAAGTTTTTTTGAATTGTTTACAAAGGGTTTTACTTTTGTTCCAGTGTCTAAACCTAGTATTGACAATTTCATCTTGGATATTAAATTATTTACACGCAAATTAAATTTTAGGCATATATTTAATGATAAAGTTGAACATAATAAGATGAATCCATTAACTAGACGCAGCACATATAACCCACCGTTACAATATGAAATTTTGAAAGATGTATAACTAATAAAATTCGGGACGAATATAAAATAAGAGATAGGGTGCAAAGTAATTTGGATAAAAAGGAAAAGAAATTACTATACGAATTAAGTAATAATAATAAAATACGCGTAATGAAGCCAGATAAGGGGGGAGGTATAGTCCTAAAAGAATGAAAGATATTTTGGATAAGGACCACCAATATTGTTTGGTTACCAAAAATGAGATCAACATACTATACAGAAAGATAGATTTGATTTTAGATGACAATTTGTTTTGTGGTATGATTGATGTTGAGTTACACAAGTTTTTAACAGTACCTAAACCGGTTATACCTGCAATTTTTGGTATACCGAAAACGCACAAATCAGTGGTGGACCCCCCCATGAGACCCATAGTTGCTTCGCAAGGGTCTAAAACTCAGACTATGGCAATTTACGTAGACACTATGACCAAGGAATTTTATGTAAAATATGACTATATAATTAAAGATTCATGGGATTTCTTGACTAAAATTAATGAGAGTGCCTACAGTGATGAAATGTATTTTATAACAATTGATGTTAAAGATTTATTTTCTGTTATTCCACAAACCATTGGTATGGAATGGTTTGAGGAGGTTTTAACAGAGATGAAATTTCTTACACCTATTCAGTATAGAATTGTCCTAGAATGTATGGAATTGGTGTTGAAATATAATTTTGTATATTTTGAAGGTGATTATTATCACCAAAAAGAAGGGGTGGCGATGGGCTCTGCCTGTGCCCCAGTGTATGCCAACATAATAATGTTACACTGGGAAAAACAATATGTTTTTAAATCTTTGTATAATCAATACATTGTTAAGTATTTTAGGTTCCTGGACGATATCTTTGTTCTATGGAATGGAAATAAGTAGGATATTATGGAATTTTTAGAGTATATTAATCATACTACCTCCTTTTTGAGTTTTGTACATCAGGTAGATAAGGATGAAATACACTTCCTAGACATTAAGTTAAGTAAAGACAAAGAGAGAAAATGTTACAAATCTAATGTATTTAGGAAGGAACACTTTTCAAATGCTTACCTCCATTTCTGTAGTGACCACCCATATCAATTAAAGAAAAATGTTGTCAAAGGACAAATGATTAGGATGGCAAGAATGATATCAGAGGAAGATGATTTTTTGAAAGAAATGAAACATGTTGAGACAATGTTTATTGAAAGAGTTTATCCGAAGGAACTTATAATGCCTATAAAAGAATATGTAATACAGGGAAGGCAAGCTAGATACAAACCCCTGTTACGTAAGATGGACAACATTACAATTGACAATGGGTTAAATAATAATAATACTAACATTGATAATAGTAATGTACATAATGTTATTAGTAATAATTTTACACCATACCTTACCATCACTTACTATAAGGACATTGGTTGGTTGAAGAAGAGTATTTATGAAGTTTGGAACATGTTCAAAAACATGGCAGTCAAAACTGATGTATTTAAGAGTGAGCTTAAACTCAGTTTTAGAAGAAATATGAACATCAAGAACACTCTGGAGAGAAAGAAAACAGAGAAGGAAGGGACTAGCAAAAAGCATGGGACATTTAAGTGGCCGATGTGCACAGTGCCCATATATTGCAGAAACAAAGGAAGTAACATTATCTAATTTACACCTGACTTTAAGGGCTAAGAAATACAGTACTTGTTATTCTAAAGGTGTTATATATTTAGTGGTGTGTAAAGCTTGTCAAAAATATTACATTGGAAAAACTGAAAGACACCTTAGAAATAGAATATACGAGCACATAAGAGATATAAACAGGCATAACGAAAATAATGCCCTATGCCGACATGCAATAGAGTGTAAAAATGCTGATTATAAATTTTGGGTATTGGAATTGGTAGAACATATGGAACGAGGGGGTGATTGGGAAACCAAAGTCGAATATAGGGAGATGATATGGCAACTCAGGCTAGATGCCTGTGGTAATTGGGGTCTGAATGACCATATATCTATCACCCCGGCACTGAAAATATTAGCCAATGACCCGAAAATAAAAATGTCATAAAAATGTTATAATAATGCTCGTGAAGGATGTGATAAGAAATATTGTAAGGGATGTTGCAATAATGGTATACAAATGTTCCCTATAATGTTTTTTGAAATGCTTTTTGAATTGTTTTTGAAATGTCTTGTTGAAATGTCTTTTAGAAAGTTTTGTAGGCTCCCAAGTGAATTTATGTTCACATTAGGGTTAGGAACATGTTTGCAATATGGTTAGGAAGACTATATAGTGAGGAATATTTAACATTATGACATTTAGGATAGATAGTATTATATTTAATCAACTGGACCAATAGCTGAAAAACCTATATATACACTTTTTATTTAATATTTATATGTATATTTTGTGTATCAAATGTTTTTAAACATTCAAAACATTTTATCTATTGTTATTATTTATATATAATCATTCAACCTACTATTTATTTATATGTATTTATTCATTTAATTATTTATATAATTATGAACTACATATTTAAATACATATTTATATCACATTTACTTATTGTATGCAATATGTTTTTCACCAGCATCAATATATTTATTTATTTATTCATTTATTTTTATTTTTCATTTAGTATTTTTCAAGAAACAGCACGTTTAGAACATTTTACATTGTATTTGATGTGGTTCAACATGAACATGAAAATGAATTGCCCTTTTAAATTTAACATTGGATTAAGCAATTATTCAATTGATTTAACTACTATTGGGAACTAAGTATAATATAAAAGACTGTTGGTGCTAACTACAATTTGATTCTGAAGAAGTCTCCGTTTAGGAGATGAAAGCGCTAAATCTAAGGTTCTTTTACGTGTGTTTTTGTTATTTTACATTAAAGAATTAGTTTTTTATACACTCCGGTTGTTCGTGGTTTATGCTGGCATTTATGACGGAGGTCTAGCAAAGAGGAAGTGGAATATAAAGGACAGCCTTAATAGTGCCGGAACGTAACTGTTTTTTGTGGATTTATCCTTCTGGTTACAAATAGCAGCTTCCCTAACAGCCTTAATAAATCAATACATTTAATAGAAACGTTTATAATTTAGTTTTATTTAAAGATAGCCAGTGCACTTTTGCTAAAGGCTAAAAGTTAATGTTTTCTAAAAGTATATGTGAGGGAGCTACTGCCAGCACAGCTAGCCAGAATTTTGTAAATAATTATATGTCATTGGTGAATATCAAAATGATTTATATAAGATGCTTGTGTTACAAATGTATTAGAACTGTATGTTATGTATATAGCAAACTGGCTTGTACAGATGTGTGTTGAAAAAAAGAAGTTATGTCTTACCATAATGTTCCATCTGTCTTGTTCATCTTCTTTCATTCATCACTGATGGGTTAGGGAGTCGGCTTTTTTATCAAGCTCGCACCAGCCAAAAAAACTCTTGAGCCAAGTCTCTATCCAGAATGCCCTTCTCCCTGTTACCTCAGATCGAGTTTGCTAGAGAAAAAGAAGTAAAGCCAAGGCCACTTCTGCACAAATACCCTAAGGCACCACATAGACCCAAAGAATCCCCCAGGAGCATTTGGAGGGGAAAGGAAGGTGGGAAGTGATGAATGAAAGAAGATGTATAACACAGATGGAAAGTTATGGTAAGACAACTTCTTTATCTGATGTTGTTAATCTTCTTTCCATTCATCACTGATGGGACAGAATCCCAAGCTACCTTGAGGCCCATGAATGGCCCTTATGGAAGAACATTCCTGAGTACCATTGAGCCAAAGGCAGCTCTCCCTCTGGAGACCAAGTCCAATTTGTAATGAGTGATAAAGGTATGAGGCTTAGCCCAAGTAGCTGCTGCGCAGATCTCATCCATGGAAGCCCTGGAATGGAATGTTATAGATGTTGCCATAGATCTAGTGGAGTGAGCTTTAACTTTTGGCATAGGTTCATTATTGAGGGAATAGATTAAATATATGCAGTCCCTTAGCCATCCTGATAATGTAACCTTGGAAACAGCCTCTCCCATTCTAGGCCCAGAAAAGGAGATGAAAAGCTGTTCAGATTTACGGATAGGTTTGGTCCTGTCTAGGTAAAATCTCAATTGTCTATGCATGTTCAAGGAGTGAAGGCAATACTCTCCTCTATTGGCAAAATTCAGAAAGAACACTGGTAGATTAATGGTCTGGTTAATGGAGAATTCAGAAACAACTTTGGGAAGAAAGAATGGATTTGTCCGAAATGATACTCTGTCTTTATGAAAGACCAGATAGGGTCTCTTGATGCACAATCCCTGCAGCTCAGAGACTCTTCTGGCAGAGGTAATGGCTACCAAGAACAAGGATTTTTCAAGACAAAAACTTTAGGTCACACTTCACAGCAGAGTCAAAAGGCTTTTGAGTCAAAGACTGAAGGACTAGAGTGAGGTTCCATGGTTCCACGGGTTGTCTGACAGGAGGCCTGATACGAGAGATCCCCTTGAGGAAAGCCTTGCAAAGGTATAAAGTGAAAAGAAGGGAGCCATCTATACCATTGTGGAAATTGGCACCAGATGTACTTGAACTGTAACGGCAGAGGCTCCATTATAAAAAAAATGTAGCCAAGTATTGAAGTACTGCAGTAACTGGAGCCGAATACGGGTCAGGCATGTTATCCTTGGACCAGATGGAGAACCTTTTCCATTTATCATGATATAGTCTTCTGGTGGATGGTTTGTGAGAGGCCAGAATGTCTCAATCAGGCGAGGAGAGATTAGCTTGCCTGGCGACTAGAGGAAGTGGAGAAACCAAGCTGTCAGCTTGAGACTGGACTGATTTGGGTGACTCAACTCTTGGGGGTGAGTAATCAGATCTGGTAGAGGGTCCAGAATCCACGGCGGGCATACTAAGTGAGGCAGAAGAAAGGGGAACCAAACTTGTCGAGGCCAGAATGGGGCTATGAGGATCACCTTGCATCTCAACCGATGAGCTTTCTTTAGAAATTGTGGGATCAGAGGAATGGGAGAATAAGTGTAAGGTAGTCCCGTGGGCCAATAGCGGATCAGCGCTTCCCTCGGTGACTCCCCCTCTGGGGGAAGTAGGGCAAAATAGCTGCTGCACTTGTTTGATGGGGAGCCGAAAAGATCACAGCAAGGCTGGTCCCAGTGGTTGAAGATTACTGATGTCACCTCGTGGTTGAGGGACCACTTGTGAGGCATGAGGATGCATCTGCTCAGTTTGTCCGCAATCATGTTGGAGCTCCCCGGGATATGCGTTGCTATCAGAAAGAGGTTGGAAGCTATCGCCCACTGCCAAATTCTCATGGGTTCTCGACATAGGGGGTAGGACTTGGTTCCTCCTTGCTTGTTGATATACCAAATGACTGACATATTGTCTGATTGACTTGCAATTGTCCCGGAAGGGAGAGTTGAATGGAAGGCCTGGAACACTAACAGCATAGCTGTCAGTTCCAGAACACTGATATGCAGGTGGGCCTCTGAAGTGGACCATGTAACTTGGACAGTCTTTCCCTGGAAATGGCCCTCCCACTCGATCAGGGAAGCATCCATGGTCACAATGGCTGTGGGCTGAGGAGATTGAAATGGACGACTCCAAAGTTCTGCGTCTGGCTTCATCCACCAAAGTAGGTCCTGTTTACAGGAGTTGGTTATTTGAATCTGGTAACTGAGGGGGTGATAGTCTGGGAACCATTGACACAGAAGGAGCCATTGCAGAATCTGCATATGTAGCCTTGCTAGAGGCACTATTGGGATTGACACTGCCATAGAACCTAGGGCTTGAAGAACTTCCCTTGCAGAGACGGTTGTTTGAGAGAGTATCAGCCAGAGTTGAAGCCTTAATCGATGGAGTCTGTGAATTGGGAGTGATACCAGACAGGACTGAGTATTGAACATTGCTCCAATGAACTCTATTTGTTGTGAAGGGGTAAGGTTTGAGTTTTCCCAATGTATGGTTATTCCCAGCAATTTTGCCAGAGAGAGTATAATGCAGTGCTGTTGCCAGAAGATGCTTGGTGGGGGAGGTGAGGAGCCAGTCATCTAGATATGGAAACACCTGGAATCTTTGTAGTCTCAAGTGAGCTGTTACCACTGCCATGCATTTCATGAACACTCTGGGGGCTGTAGAGAGACCAAATGGCAGGGCACGGAATTGATAATGACTGGTTCCTAGCCAGAAGTGAAGCAGACTCCTGGAGTGTTTGTCCATCTTGATGTGGTAATATGCATCCCGGAGATCTATAGAGCACATTCAATCACCTTCTCTTAAAAAAAGGGGAGAATGGACTGAACCGTGACCATCCGGAATTTTGTTTGGGTGAAAGACTTGTTTAAGCTGCTGAGATCCAAAATGGGTCTCCAGTCTCCTGTCTTTTATGGCACCAAAAAGAATCTCGAGTAAAATCCGGATCAGCGGTGGTCTGGTGGGACTGGTTGGACGACTCTTTTTTGAGACAGCTTTACAATCTCTGAATCTGCTTCTTCCCTTTGACTGGGTAGAATGTCGGGAAGTTTTCTTGGAAAATTTGAATGACAAGAAAGTGGAATGGTGTAACCTCTGGTGATAATGCTCTGCACCCAACGATCAGTGGTGATAGATTGCCAGGCAGCTTTGGTGCAGAGAGAAACGATCCACGACTGCTTCCAGAGGTAAGCAATCAGGATGCTCCTCAGGAGTGCTGATAAGGCTGTCCAGAGAATAGTCCCTGGAGCCTTGGTTACGAGGAGCCCCTCTGCCTCTATAGGGCCGTCTGCTGCAATCGTTTCCCCCTCTGCCTCTGGGGGTATCATCCCCACATGCGGCATGGAAAGGACTCTGAGATTTCTTATGCCACATTTTTCCACTCCTCTGATTCCTGGAGAAGGTACGTTGAGGGCTGGAAAACCGTAGGCTTATGGCAGACAGGGTCTTTCCATCTTGCTCGCACCTGGCTGGCATGTCCTTCACTTTGGAGCCAAAAAGGGATGAAGCTTCGATGGGAGCATTCAGAAAGGAAGACTTGAAGAGATCTGCAAGGTCACAAATGCGCATCCAGACATGACACTTCATAATGCCCGAACCTGCTGCTCTAGCCGCCCCTTCGGTTGCATGTGACAGCAACCTCATGGACGAGTTGGATACTGATTCCAGGGTTGTGAGCTCCGAGGCCACTTTGTCCTTGACCTCGTCAGACAACTGTCCTGCGTGCGTCCCAGAGAGTTCAGAGATCAAGTCCCTCTGGAGCCTCATAAAATGTTAATAATTCAGGGACCATATAGCAAAAGTCCCTGATGCAAAAACACGCTTCCCAAGTCTGCCCACCGCCCGGGACTCCCTGTTGGGCAGGTGGACAGCGGGACTTTCCTCAGCCAAGTCCTTTTTTGTGGCCACTGCCACCACCATAGCATCAACTGGTAACTCTTTGGACCAATGCGGGTTCTCCTCAGGAGGGGAAACAATTTTGTCTGGTCTCCGAGGGATCGCCTCAATGAAATCAGGGTTTTTCCAAGTGAGCTGCACGACAAGCTGGATGAACTTGTTGGCAGGCGAGATAGAAGGCTGGGTGGGAAAAGCCTGCAGGAACATGGAATCCTCAGAACAAGGGTTGGAGGGCTTCCAGTCACCTCTCTGCTTTAACATTTCCAGGATGTCTCCAAAGGAGACATCATCAGGAGGTGACAGTAGGGACCCTTCACCATCATCGTAATCTGTCTCTTCTGTTAAGGACTTCTCAGACGAGTCCATGTGCTTCCTCTTGCATGTCTTCTTTTGAGGGGGCTCCTCAGTGGGGGTTGCTGAGGAGGACTCAGAAGAGTGGGTACCCTGAACAGGTGTGTCCTGCGGCTTTTCTGCCTTGTGTCCCGGGGGTGGTTTGTGACAGCTGTAGCTCAGGGGGTGAAAACTGGGGTTCCGACATCAAAGGAGTGCTGCCAGAAGCAAGAGTTCTCTCCATCGCGCGGAAGGCAGGCCTGCCCGAAGAGCGATGGAAGCCCAGAACCGAAAAAGCCAACCTCGGTGTAACACCCCGCTCCGACGTACCTGACCTCACAGATGGAGCCTCAAGCAGGATTGGCGCGGACATGGCTATGAGCATCAAGGATGGAACCGAAGAGAGAGGTGGCTCCATACCCTAGGCTGACATGCTCTTCCCCCAATCCCCAGATTGAGGAAGGACCAGTTCAGCAGGAACAGAAGACCAAAGGGACAAACCCAGAGCCGGAGTGAGATGCACTGTAGTCACCGAGGTGATGGGTTCAAAGAAGGATGTTGGAGGAGGCAGCTTCGGAACTGAGATGGTCGAAGGAGGAGTGTAAGACGGAGTCCGTGGATAAGACAACCCAAATCTTGCAGGTAGATGGGTCTTAGAAAGTGAGGGAATACCCCTGGCTAACAACAGCTGGCCTACAAGATGCACCACGTCTTGTTCCGAAAGGCTCCGGGTGGATCTTGTGGATACTCCGGAAGGGGAGTCAAGACGTTCCATGAAGGGGTTATAAGCTTGGCCCAGAAATGGATCTAAGGAAGGAGAGTATCGGGTCCATGGTGCAAGGTCTGTCAGCACCAAAGTGTCTAGTTTCGAGACCGGAAGTAAAGGGGTTAAATCCAGTGAGATCAGTACAATGCTCGGTGCCAAAGTGGCACTCGGAGCTGAAACGGCCAGTTCCAAAATGGAAACTAATGGCCTAGTCAAACGTGTGCCCTGAGCTGAAGTGGCCACAGGTGCTGAAGTCGAAATAGGCTTAGTAAGGTCTATGATCGGTGCCAGAGGCAGGACCGGTGCCGAAACAGGTGTCGGTATCGAAGGTTTTGAAATGGTCGGAGCTGAAGAGGCAGATTTATGCTTTGAAGATAACTTTGGGACCTTTGATTTCCCTGGCTTGCTGTGATCACCCAATGGTGAAGAAGGAACAGAGTGGGATCTCTTTTTGTCCTTAGAAGGAGGGGTTAAGACCTCAATCACAGAAGTGGCCTCTGAGAAGGGAGACTTGAGTAACCCTTTCAGAATGAGTTTATTTTTGCGCTCATTAAAAGTGCTTTGACTGAAACTCTGACAAATGTGACACGGAGGCTGCACCGAAAGGTGGTGCACTCCCAAACAGTAAACACAGACATCATGAGAATCACTGTTAGGTAACTTGCCCTTACATGAAGTACAATGCTTAAAACCTTAAGTACCCTTCTTATTCGACATCATAATAGAAGAAAACACCACAGGCCAACTGTGTAATCCAACTATAATAAAGTCAGCTCCGTTCAAAAAAGTCACAAATATAACAATACACTGGTATGTAGAGAAAGGAAGGGAAACACCTGAATAAAAGTCAAAGCTAAGAGGTTAAACAGGAGAGATAATACCAACTACGGTATTGAAGAAATACCACAAGGATAAGGGAGGAAAGGCCGTACCAACAATGGTACTTGAAAGTTTACCAATGGTAACAACAGGTAGAGAGGAAAAACATGGTTAGACAGAGCTTAATAAAATATGAAGATATCCAAAATTTTTCACACAAATATCAAAAAATTTCCACTTAGCTGAGAGCTCGGATGAAATGCGGCTTTACGGCTATGCGGCAAAAGAGATCTGAGGTAACAGGGAGAAGGGCATTCTGGGTACAGACTGAGCTCGAGAGTTGTTTTGGCTGATGCGAGCTTGGTAAAAAGGCTGACTCCATTCCGTGGGCTCAGAATCGAGCCCATCAGTGATGAATGGAAAGAAGATTAACATCAGATGCTGTTTTATAAAATGCTTGTGTTTGAAATGTATCCACAGTGTGCCCTGCTGGAAGAAAGCAGAAATGTACATGCACTATTGTAACTGTCTAAATGTATATAATTTAACAGTAGAAACTGGAATACAGGAGGTTAACCAGTCCAGCAAATTTTAGGAACTAGTTGAAATGAAATTACTTTATAGGTTATGCAATAAAAGACTATCTTTCAGAGTATGTGCTGAGAAGCTTTTTGTATTGTCTTTAGGGTGAATTAATTACTAGTATTGAAAGCATGAAGTAACTAGTCGGATGACAAGAACTGATGTCATTCTGCAAGCTATGCCAGCAGTAATATTTGAGATATTAAACTGAGAAATCTCTTAGTGAAACACAGCATTTTGTCTTGGACTGGACAACAACTAGAAGATCCATTCATCACATCTGCCTTGGTCTGCTAGTAAGTTCTTAGGTTATAGTAATTCTCTTAGCTATAGCCAGGAATATACTGAAGCTTAGTGTAGATATTTTTCTTTATTTATTGAGGCAGAGCACCTCGCTGGCCTTGTTCAAGAGAAATCTTGACCAATGGATGGGAGATCGCAGATATACCCCAGGGATTACCTCAGTGTCACTGCTCAACAGAGGCACAGCAAAATAATGGGTATAGTTCCCCATACTAAAGGGGTGGCGTAAGCCACAAAACTATGGGCTAGGCTTGTAAATGCCCTCGGGCAGATAGCCTAGTATGAACCTATGAACCTATGAACCTATTTCAGACTGTCCTGCAATGTTGTTTTAAATATTTCCTGTGGTTTTGAACTCTGATGTCACTGTGAATATATATTTAATTTTGTCTTGGTTCTTTTATTATTTATTAAATATATTAAACCTTTCATTGTTGCTGATCTGTGTAGAGATATTTAAGTTTTGAGAGTACTTGCATATTTATTTAGTGACACTGTGAGCCACTCCTAATAGCCTTGCTCTTGGCCAAACTACCATTTGTATTAGTATTAATATTACACAGTAAAATTGAACACTCTTTGTTAAGGGTCTTAAAGTAGCTGAGAAGGGGTTCTGGTGGCAGTGATAACTACCTTATAGTCTGGGCAGAAGGGGGGCATAGCTAGTAAACCTGTGCCAGCCTTTCCTAGGTGTGTGTGTAAAACAAATCTCCAATAGAGTGTGCGTCAGCTACTTGGGCAGGGACACAAAGCACTGGTTGGACAGAAAGAATGTTGGAGGACTTGGCTTGGAACCCTGGCTAAAGACTCAGCTCTATAGCTGTGCCAGTGGGGAGTCTTTTTGAGGATCTGGAGAAAGAGGGAGAAACCAGCCCCGGAATGACTGCGGTCTCTGTGTGCTCTTAAGGGAAACTACATTTGATGCAAAGAGCTGCATCTGGAAATACTGGGTGAACTTGAAATTATTCCTAGTGTACATCCCCCACTGGTGCCAGTGGTAAGGAATGAGGCTCCTTGATTACTGGTCCAGTGGTGGGCCATCACAGAATACAAGCTGTTTTTCACATCTGGGAGGGAATACAAATAAAAAAGTACAGATAGCAATCAGTGCAAGTTGGAGCACAGGCTGCAACATGCGCTTTAGCATAGGTAACCTTAACTTTAGTTTAGGTATGTCTGTGGGTGCAGCTGTCAATTTGGGGCAACTGTTCCTATCAGGAGTGCTAAAAAAGAAGTTATGTCTTACCATAAAGTTCCATCGGAGTTGTTGATCTTCCATTCATCACCGATGGGTACGGTTCTGAACCCTTGGAACTGAGTCAGCCAAATACCAAGCTAGCGTACACCAAACTCTCGAGTCACACTACTACCCACAATGCCCATCATCCCATACCTCAGATTGAGTTTGCAGAACACACAGTAGCAGCATATATATAAGAAACAGAAACAAAGGCAGAGGCCATCTCTGCACAAACACCCTAACACACCAAAACGACCCAAAGATCCGCCGGTGGAGGAAGGTGGGAGGGTGTGATGAATGGAAGAAGATCAGCAACTCAGATGGAACGTTATGGTAAGACATAACTTCTTTATCTGAAGTTGTTCATCTTCTTCCATTCCTCACTGATGGGACAGAGTCCCTAGCTACTACAGAATCTGGGTGGCCCTCATGGAAGAAAATTCCGGAGACCCAGAGAGCCAAAGACAGCTCTACCCCTGGAGATCAGATCCAATTTGTAATTATTGATAAAGGTATGGGGTTTAGCCCAGGTGGCAGCTGCACAAATATCATCCATGGAAGCCCTAGCATGAAAGGCGACAGAAGAGGCCACAGCTCTAGTGGAATGAGGTTTAATGTGGCCAGGAGCTGATTTCTCCTCCAGAGAATAAACAAAGGAGATGCAATCCCTAAGCCATTTAGACAAGGTAACATTAGACACTGTCAATCCCTTTCTAGAACCCGCAAAGGCAACAAAAAGCTGATCTGACTTTGTCCTGTCCAAATAAAACGCAACTATCTGTGGACATCCAAGGAATGGAGACAGTATTCCCCTTTGTTGGTATAATTAGGGAAAAACACGGGCAACTCAGTGGACTGATTAATAGAGAATTTCGAAACCACCTTGGGTAAGAAAGTGGGATTGGTGCAAAGTCATACTCTGTCCTTATGGAAAATCAAATAAGGTATTATAATGCTTGCAGCTCTGATACACGCCTGGCAGGTCTTCCAGGACAGAAACGTCACATCACAGGTTGCAGCCGGCTCGAAGGGGGGTAGAGTCAGTTTGAAGCACCCTAGACAGATTCCATGATTCCACAGGTTGTCTAATGGGAGGTCTAGAATGAAAACCCCCCTTCAAGAAAGTCTTACACAGACGGGAAGAAATAATAGGAATTCCGTCTGAACCATCATGGAAATTGGAGATGGCAGCTAGATGCACCTGAATCATGGATGCAGAAGCCCCTTTAAGGAAAAGCTCGGTCAGGTATTGAAGAACCGTAGCTAATGAAACAGAAACAGGATCCAGAGACAGCTCTTGTGCCCACAAGGAAAAAACGTTTCCACTTGTCTTTATAACGTTTTCTGGTAGAAGGTTTGTGGGAGGCCAAATGATAATCCGTATGGAGAAGAAAGTGATTCAAGCCTGGATACTAATGGAAGTGGAGCAACCAAGCTGTCAGTTTGAGAGTGGCCAGATTTGGAGACGACAACCCTTGGTGGTGAGAAATGAGATCCTGATGGAAGTCTAGAATCCAAGGAGGTCGGAGCAGGTGTGGCTGAAGGAGGGGGAACCAAACCTGATGAGGCCAGAACAGAGCAATGAGAATCATTCTGCTTCTCAACCAAGTAGCTTTCCTTAAGAACAAGAGTATCAAGGGGATGGGAGGATAAGCGTACAGGAGACCTGTGGGCCAATCGAGAGTCAGAGCATCTCTCGGGGACTCCCCCTGCAGAGGAAAGAGGGCAAAGTAGCTGCTGCACTTCGTATTGGAGGGGGAGGCAAACAGATCGCAGCAAGGCCGGCCCCAGCAGTTGAAAATTTCCTCCGCCACTCCTGGTTGAGAGACCACTCGTGAGGAAGCCTGATGCATCTGCTCAGCCTGTCCGCAATCACATTGGAACTCCCCGGGATGTGTGTAGCAATCAGGAAACGGTTGGTAGCTATCGCCCACTGCCAAATTCTCATGGCTTCGCGGCAAAGGGGGTAAGATCTGGCCCCTCTCTGCTTGTTGATGTAGCAGACCACAGACATGTCATCGGACTGGATAGCAATCGGTCCGAGAGGAAGAAGAGGGTGGAGAGCTTGTAACACCAATAACACAGCTCTGAGCTCTAGAACGTTGATGCATAAGTCGACTTCTAGAGGAGACCACGTGCCTTGAACAGATTTCCCCTGAAAATGGCCCCCCACCCTATCAGGGAAGCGTCCATAGTCACCGTGGCACTGGGCTGAAGAGGTTGAAAGGGGCGACACCAAAGGCTTTCGTCCATTCTCATCCACCAGAGGAGATTCTGTTTGCACGGATCGGTGATGAGGATTAGAGCATTCAAGGGATGATGATTGTGTATCCATTGAGTTTGAAGAAGCCACTGTAACAGGCGCATATGAAGCCTGGCCAATGGAACAATGGGAATGGCTGCCGCCATGGAACCCAGAGCCTGCAAAAACTTCCCTTGCAGACACTTTCCTGCGGTCGAGTATCACTTGCACTTGTGTTCTCAGTCTTAAAAACCTGTGATGAAGAAGGGATATTAGGCCGAGCTGAGTGTTGAAGATAGCCCCTATGAATTCCAGTTGTTGTGAGGGCTGAAGGTTTGATTTTTCCCAACTGATGGTACTACCCAGAGACTCCGCCAGAGACAGAGCGTGGCAAAGGGCCCTGGTCAGTAGACGCTTGGTGGGGGCAGAGAGGAGCCAATCGTCCAGATAAGGAAACACCTGGAATCCATGAGTCTCAAGTGAGCTGTCACCACTGCTAGACATTTCACAAACACTATGGGGGCTGTCGAGAGACAGAAAGGCAGGGCTCTGAATTGAAAATGGTTGGATCCCAGCCGGAAGTGCAAAAGCCTCCTGGAGCATTTGTCCATTTTGATGTGGTAATACGCATCCTGGAGATCTAGAGAGCACATCCACAAACCCTCCTGAAGGCATGGAAGGATGGATTGAATAGTGACCATGCGGAACTTGGTCTGTATAACTGACTCATTCAAACGACTGAGATCCAGAATGGGCTTCCAGTTCCCTGTCTTTTTTGGCACCAAAAAGAGTCTGGATAGAACCCTAATCCGCATTCATCTGGGGGGACCTTTTGGATGACTCGCTTTAGAAGAAGCTTCTTGATTTCAGAAGCTGCCTCCTCCTTTTGACTGGGTGGAACGTCGGGAAGAAAGAATTGAGGTCTTGGAAAGGATTTGAGGGGAATGTGATAGCCTCTGGTGATAATTCTCTGCACCCATAGATTGTCAGTAATGGAAGACTAGGCTGCTAGGTGCAGAGAGAAACGCGCCCTGACTGCTTCCAGAGGAAAGCAATCGGGCAACGCTTCAGCGCTGATAGGGCCTACCTGAGAAAGAATCTCTGGAACCCTCATTCCGGTAAACCCCTCTGCCCCTAAAGGGATGTCTGCTACCATCAGACCCTCCTCTGCCTCTGGAGGAGTCCTCGACACGTGCATCACGAAAGAAACCTTGCGACTTCTTGTGAGGAAGCCGGATGCATCTGCTCAGCCTGTCCGCAATCACGTTGGAACTCCACTGCTCTGATTCCCAGAGAAGGAACGCTGAGGTTTGGAGAAGCACAGGCCCATGGCAGACAAGGTCTTTCCATCCTGCTCGCACCTGGCCAAAGTATCCTTGACCTTAGAAACAAAGAGCGTGGAGGGCTCAATAAGGGCATTCAAAAAGGAAGACTTGAAGGAATCCGGGTAGGTCAGAAATGCGCATCCAGGCATGACATCGGTCAACCACGCCAGCACCTGCTGCTCTAGCTGCTCCTTCGGTTGCGTAGGAGAGCAACCTCATGGAGGAATGTGAAATCGCTTCAAGGGTGGTAAGTTGGGAGGCCACTTCGTCACGTGCTCCATCCAACACTTGACCCACGAGGCTACGTGAGAGTTCGGAAATAAGGTCTCCCAGGAGTCTCGTAAAGTGCGCCAAGAAATTCAGCGAATGCACGGCAAAGGTCGCTGCAGCAAAGACTCGCTTCCCTAGCCTGTCCACTGCCCGGGACTCCCTGTTGGGCGGATAAACAGCAGGACTATCTTCTGCCAAGTCCTTCTTTGTGGCTGCCGCCGCCGCCACCACCACAGCGTCTACTGGCAAGCCTTTTGACCAATGGGGTTGATCCTCTGGAGGAGAAAGTACTTGATCTGATCTCCGGGGGATAGCGTCTACTGAATCCGGACTCTTCCACACTCACTGCACGATGAATTTGACCAACTCATCTGCAAGAGGGGTCACCCAGTATGTAGTGGGCCGGGAATGGAAAGCTTGTTCATAGGTTCATAGGTAGATACTAGGCTATCTGCCCTAGGGCATTTATAAGCCTAGCCAGAGTGTATTTGGCTTCCGCCTCCCTATTAGATTAGCCTACTGTGTCTCTGTAAAGTAGGTCACAGAAGGTACCCTTTTAAGATTAGTTTACCATGCCTCTGTCTAGCAGGGACACAGGAGAGATCCCAGGGGTGAATTTGCGATTTCCCATCCACGCGTCCAAATTTCGCTTGAGGAGGGTCAGCGAGGGGCTATGTCTAACATGAATTGGGATTCTATTCCAGAGTGAGGGGAGCCTCTGGGAAATGAATCTGTCCCTCCAGCATGTCCTATTTATTTTTGTGCTGAGGTTTAGGTCCCTGGAGCGTGTAGCTCTAAGGGACTTAGATTTTTTGAGGTGGAGCATGTCCATTAATTCTGGGTTTGACATGGCTTTGTACGTCAGGCATAGATCGCCTCTGAGTAGGCGGCAAGCAACTGAGTAGAGCTGGAGTTTCTTTAGTCGAGCTGCATAGGACATCTGTTTGTAGCCCATGATCCTCTTGGTGAGGTACTTCTGGGGTCTCTCCAGTTGCTGCAGGTGTCGGGTAAGGTACATCCCAAAAGAGGCTTTGCATTCAATTATGGGCCTGATGAGTGACAAGTAGAGGGGCACAATGACCTCTCTTGATCTAGATGCAAACCCTTTCGGGATAAGGTGGGCTATATAGAAGGTCTTTCTAACCACTTTGGCAACGTGATTATCAAAGGAGAGATTACTATCTACGTTGGTCCCCAAATCTCTAATTACTTCCGTACTTAATGGATTACCACCTATGTGGTAATTTGTGGGCACCTTGTTTTTCCCAAAGGGGATGACTATGCACTTTTTAGCATTTAGCTTGAGGCCGTGGCTCTGGCACCAAGCATCCGTCTCTGTGAGACCCTTTTGGCGGATGCTTGTGTCAGCGGGCGATTCGATTATGGCCCCCAGTTTGCAGTCATCTGCGAACTTTGTCAGCCATAATCCTCCCATGTTAGCCTGAACCTCAGAGAAGTATATACCGAACAAGAGAGGTCCCAGAACTGAGCCCCGTGGGACGGCACTTGTAACTGGTTTGGATTCGGACATGGCACCTGCGATTCTGACCATGTGGGTTCTATTTCTGAGCCAGTTTGCAACCCATCTTGTGATATAGGGGTTGATATTTAAGCTGGTAAGCTTATTTATGATGCCCACGTGGGGTATTGTGTCAAAGGCTTTTGCGAGGTCCAGGTAGGCTGTGTGGACTACCTTGCCCTCATCTATGGCTTTGGTAACTGTTTCAAAGAAATCAAGTAGGTTTAAGAGGCAAGATCTGCCCTTAACAAAGCCGAATTGGGTAGGGTCCAGTGTCTGGAGGCTCCCAATGTCTTTGTTTATGAGTTCCATGATAATACGCTCCATAGCTTTACAGACCAGACTAGTCAGGCTTATGGGGCGATAGTTTCCGGGGTCCATTGTGGCACCACCTTTGTGGAGTGGGATCACTGTAGCTGTACGCCATTCTTTGGGTACATATCCTGTAGTAAGGCTAAGTTTGAACAGTGACTTAATGTGAGGGTTCAGTTCTTCTTGGAGCTCGTGTAAGACACATCCTGGGACACCGTCCGGTCCCATAGATGCTGTCTTTTTTGCTTTGGAGAGGGCAGCTTTCACCTGTGCATCTGTGATGTCAGGGAGGTTACATTCAGTTGGGATAGGCGTTTTCTCCTTTGGGGGGGGGGGTTGCGCTGAATCTGTCTGCTAGGATGTTGGCTATGTCTGTAGGTTCGGTATATTTTGTACCATTATGCAACAATTCAGAGCATATCTGGGAGTTTCCGCCCATATTTCTGACATAACTAAAGAAGGCCTTGTGATTATCTTTAGTGTCTAGGGCAATTTTTCTTTCGAAACTGGCCTTTGATGATTTTATGAGGGATCGAAGTTTCTTGCTAATACTGATCAGAGATGCCTTCCCCTTTTTGGGATTTTGCTCTGTCATGTAGTAGCTTCCTCCTTCTGTTGTATGGCTTATTTATGGCCGGGGTCCACCAGACCGGTTTCCTGTTTTTGGAGGAGTGAGTCTTGGTTTTATTTGGGATAGCACGATCCATGCATTCCCGCAGGTGCTCATAGAATGCATTTGTAAAGGATTCTGGATTGGGCTGTATTATCCTCTGGCCCAGGGGCTTTGAAGGATTCCACCTCAGTCTTGAGAAGTGCAAAGTTGGCTTTTGAGAAATTCTTTACAGTGATTTCCTTGGCTGGGGGTGGGGACAGGATATGGATGTCCAGGGAAATTTGTTTATGGTCTGATCTTAACAATGAGGGGTTTACCTCTGGTGTGGAACATAGAGTCCTCATGTTGGTGATGACCAGGTCCAATATGTTGTTCCCTCTTGTGGGAGTGGTGACCAGTTGTTCCATTGTGTTAGAGTTTACAAATTCAAGGAACCGTTGGACGAGGGTGTTTGGGCTTGAGTAGTTTTCCCAGTCAATGTTTGGGTAGTTGAAGTCACCCAATAACATAGTGTTTGGAGAGACCTTCATATTTTCCAGTGTTCTCAGGAATGCCAAGTGGGGTTCCTGTAATAGGGAGGGTGTTCTGTAGCAGGCTACAAACTGAAAGGTAGTTTTGCCCACTGTTAGTTGCACATGGATGGTTTCCAATGCTTCGTGCAGTGCCACTAACCTGAAGGTGTAGGTATCTTTGATGAATATAGATACTCCACCTCCTTTTGTGCTTCGGTCCGAGTTTTGGGGCCGAAACGCATGGCATGAGTTATAACGCGGTAGTGTTGGGGTGCTCTCAGGAGCCTTGAACCAGGTTTCTGTTACTGCACAGACATCTATTTTCTCCATACTGAGGAGAGTCTCGAGTGCGTGCATCTTGAGGTTTAGACTTCTGGCATTGAATAGCATTACCTTTAGTCTTTTTATCTTTGGGTTATCTATGGAGGTGGGTTTGTCCTTTGAGCCTTGCCTAAAAAAGGCACTATGGGGGTGGCAAGAGCCTTGGCCAGTATACGAAAGCCTAAGGGTGACAGGTGCAAGCCGTCCCTAGCGAAGCAACGTAGCTTGTCGAGCATGTCATCCCAGGCTGACAGACACTGGATCCCCTTTGAATGACACCAATACTTTAGCCAATTGTTGAAACTGATAATTTTGTCTTTATACTGTGGCATCATTCTTGGTGCGGGCAAGATGCTACTCAAGGTCAGGGACATACCAGCCTGGGCTACATGGTCAGAGAGCTCCTCTATGTCTCTTTTCATGTAGTCCAGGGAGGTACGTCTCAGGTCATTCACACCAGCATGGACAATGATGGAGTCATACTTGTACTTGCTCTGGAGTGACCTGAGTGCTTGCGTTATGTGGCGGATCCTGGCACCCGACAGGCAGCTTATAGTGACCTTTTCCTTGTTCAGTCTGGTGAGTGGGATGTCAGTGTGCCAGACAATGGAGTCCCCTATAACAAGTGTATTTGGTGTGTTGTTTGGCCTTATGAGCTGTAACTGTGAGGCACACTGATTTTGTGAGATATGTGATTTGTGGGTATTGTTGAGGCGTGGCTGTTGCTTGGATATCTGCTTAGGAGGTCTTTGCTGTTTAGGCAGATTTTTATTTAGAGCCTCCGAGTATGTTTTTGTGTGTTTATGTGTTGGGTATGCAGATGCAATAGGTCTGTGTGAGACTGGATTTGTGGTGTGGGTGGTTACCTTTACCTCCTGACTGATTGTGCCAGTCTTGGGTTGAGAGAGCTCTGTCTCCAGTTTGGCTGTGTAACTGCATCTCTCACATGTATTAGAGTTTGTTGGAAGGAGGACAGGGTTGTCTGTGTACATAAGACAATTGTAACATTGCCTCAAAATTCCCAGATTCACCAGCTGGACTGGAGAGTAACCTTGAAACTGACCCTTGGACATACCAGATTAAAATAGGGAACTGTTTTTTTTTACTGATCAGATTAGGGAAGGGAACTGATTTTTCACTTGATCAGGAAGGACCAATCGGGAGTCTAATACTTATGAGAAGTCAAGGCGGGTGTAGTGCTTTAGTTAGTTAGTGTTTCCTTATAAGAGCTGAGCAAGTGCAGGGCTTTAGAAAGAAAACAGAGTGATTACTTTGAGAGTTTGAACAGTTCTAAGGGAAAAAGTGAAGAGCAGACTTTGTGGAGCCCGGAATAGTTTAAACCTGTTTAGGCGGCGCTGCCCGACACTGCTCAGTGCGCAAAACCGCACAAAAAGAGAGTTGTAGGGTTTTAAGAGAGAGATTAAGGAGTTTAGAATTGACCCAAAATGGCCAATAAAACTACAGCTTCTAGGTAGTAACCACTGTTCCAGGGACAGGCAGGCTGTTCAGTGTTAACCACTCCCACTGGTGAACAAAGAGACTTCCCTTTAGCCCAAGCAAGCACTGGCCTTCTAGAAACTTTCAAACAGTTCAGAGCAGCAAATCTGTAACTGAACTTTCTTAACTTTCAGAAAGTGGGAAAAAAGCAAGATTTTTTTTTTCTTTTTGTTGTAGTTTAAAGGTAACAGAGATACACAAGCAGCAAAATAATCACAACAGTGCAATAAATGACCCCACACTTGAGTGCTAGGCCAAAATCAGGTAAAATGCAGTTTTTAGAGAAAAAAACGATTTTAAAATAAGTGCAACACAGGAAATGCAGTAAGCAGGCTCTAGATGTGTTTCAAGTACTGTTACTGTTACAGATATAAACTTTAGCAAGCCGGAAATGCCAAAAAGTAGGTGGCAAAGCAGTAAAACTTAACAAAAATCAGAAGAAAATACTTAAAATCACAAAAGTGGCTCATTTTCTTTTCTCAGCGTTTTCTCCTCTTGGTAGGTGCTTCAGCAACAACTAGCAAGCCTGAAAAGACGCCAAAACCACGAGGCAGCCTGGTTTTAAGAGAGAGAGATCAAAGAGTTTAGAATTGACCCAAAATGGCCAATAAAACTACAGCTTCTAGGTAGTAACCACTCCTCCAGGGACAGGCAGGCTGTTCAGTGTTAACCACTCCCACTGGTGAACACAGAGACTTCCCTTTAGCCCAAGCAAGCACTGGCCTTCTAGAAACTTCCAAACAGTTCAGAACAGCAAATCTGTAACTGAACTTTCTTAACTTTCAGAAAGTGGGAAAAAAGCAAGATTTTTTTCTTTTCTTTTGTTGTAGTTTAAAGGTAGCAGAGATACACAAGCAGCAAAATAATCACAACAGTGCAATAAATGACCCCACACTTGAGTGCTAGGCCAAAATCAGGTAAAATGCAGTTTTTAGAGAAAAAAACGATTTTAAAATAAGTGCAACACAGGAAATGCAGTAAGCAGGCTCTAGATGTGTTCCAAGTACTGTTACAGATATAAACTTTAGCAAGCCGGAAAATGCCAAAAAGTAGGCGGCAAAGGGGTGGAAGATTTCCCGTCACCCTGCTGACTCAAAATCTCCAAGATGTCCGCAAAGGAAACATCGTCAGGGGGGATCTAGGGGAAACTTCCCCATCATCGTAATCCATATCCTCAGTAAGGGACTCTTCAGGTGAGTCCATGTGTTTTATTTTGCACACCCGCTTCCGAGGGGGCTCTTCGGTGGGAATGTCCGAAGAGGCTTCAGAAAGGGGGGTGCTTTGGATTAGTGGTCCCCTGCTAAGGGCTGGCGATGGCTGGAGTTAGGGGGGGAACCAAAGGCGGAGCTGAAGGAGGAGGATTGCTTGCCACCAGCACCCTCTCCATAATCCGGAAGGCGGGCTCACCCGAAGAGGGATGGGAGCCTGGAACCGAAGAGGACTGAATCGGAACCGAGGTCACACCCCACTCCAAATGGCCAACCTCCAAGACTGACGCTTGAGAAGGGTTCGGTGCGGATATAACTCTTGGATCCGAGACGGGAACCGAGAAGGCCGTCGGTGCCAGGGCCGGAACCGAATATTCCACCCCCGAAGCAAGGGGTTGAGTAAGGTCAGCTGTCGTCGGAACTGAAGCCCACCAGGGCTTAGATGCTTCAGGCATCATAGTAGTCGGCGCTGAAGGAAGGGGTCCAGTTGAAAGCAATGGGCAAGGGGGCCTTGGAACCGAAAGATCCCCATCAGGAGAATACGAAGGAGTCAAAGGAGGAAAAATCCCAACACCCGGAGTGGAACAGGGTCTGGAAATTCCTCTTGCAGTCAATACCTGATCCACGAGATGAACAGTGTCTATTTCGGACAAGCTACTGGCAGACCTAATCGATATTCTGGAAGGGGATTCAAGCCGGTCCAGAAAGGGACTGTAGGGTTGCCTGGCAAATGGATCCACAGAAGATGAATACCTGGTCCGTGGTAATGAACTCAATGGAGCCGAGGATTCTGATTTGAATTGCGTAAATGGTAAAGTCGGCACCGAGAGGGAACTTGGAGCCGAAGTCACAATCGGGGTAGTAGTCAAAATCGGGTCCGCGGTCGGAGCCGGAGCCTGTAAAGGCGAGGTCAGTGCCGAAGTGTCCAGAACCAGACTGGTCGGAACCGAAGTAATCAGTGGTTCAGTAGTCGTCGGTGCTGAGCCTGGCACCAACAATTCAGACTTCCTAGAAACTGCGCTAGGCGCAGAAATCGGTGGCACCGAGTCGATGCTCGGAGGAAGATCTACTAGCCTTAGATCGATGATTTTTGCCTCCGTCACCGGCCAGTGAGGAAGGGTCTGAGCGGGGGTGCTTCTTATCCTTGCCTGGAGGGGTTGAGGCCTCAGAGAAAGTAGAGGAAAGCATTCCTTTCAAAATCAAGTTGTTGCACCGTTCATTCAACGTCCATTGACTAAAACTTGCACAAATATCACATGGGGGAGTCGCAGAAAGGTGCGAGACGCCCAAACAATAAGCACATTTAAAATGCAAGTCACTGTTAGGTAATTTATCACTGCACGACGTGCAATGTTTAAAACCTGAAGTACCCTTTTTCTCAGACATACTAACACTCGCTCAAACAGAGAAGAGAAGGAGAAAAAGGCCAGACTACCAGCAATGGTATGAAGCGTTACCACGAGGGTGGTAAAAGGTAAAGAAAAGGCAAGAAAATACCAACAATGATAAGAAAAGGAATACATGTGGGTAGAGCTAGACTATAAGAAGACACTAGAAGAGAAATTATGGAAGAAATACAAGTTTGAATAATTCAAAACTACTCAGCTGCAGAGCTCGGTGAAAACGCTGCTATATGACTGTGCTGCAAACGAGATCCGAGGTATGGGATGAAGGGTATTGTGGACAGTAACGTGGCTCATGAGTTTGGTGTACACTAGCTTGGTATTTGGCCGACTCGGTTCCGAGGGTTCAGAACCGTACCCATCAGTGAGGAATGGAAGAAGATTAACAACTTCAGATCAACACTTATGCACTCACCATAACGATAGATCTGTTTTGTCCTATTTTCATCTGGCTCAACATATATGGATCTTGGATTCAACTTGGTCCTGTCTCAGCACTTCAAAACACATGAATCCAGGGCTCTGAATCCTCTCCTCTGCCTCTCCCTGAATACCTCAGTTCGAATTTGTCCATTAAGTGTATGTTATATTACTGAAATTTATGCCAAAAAATGTGAAGTTAGAGCTGAGGCTGACATTAGCAAGACTCCACAAGGTATCACCAGTTCTTCAAGGTACCATAGGTGACAATACTTAAACTTGAACTGAGGTATTCAGGGAGAGGCAGGGAAGAATGTTGAACCAGACAAAAGTAAGGCAACAGCATCTATCATTATGATGAGTACATTATTTTCATATCCAATGTTGATCTTTTTCGTCTGATTCAACAAATGAGATAGATTCCCCAGCTATCAATTTCTTGAGAGGCACCATGGAAGGATATTCCTGAGCACACTGGAGTCAAAAGAGGTACATGATCTGGATTGTATATCCAGTATACAATGGCACACAAAGGTGTGAACAGTTGACCATGTTGCAGAAGCACAAATCACATCAATGGGCAGATTTTGTTGAAAAACTATGGATGTTGACACTAATCTTGTTGAATGATCTGTTGATTTCTTAGATAATGGTAAACCCAGTTTGTTGTGAACAAAGAGAATGCAGTTTGACAGACATCTAGAAATGGTGACTTTGGAAACATCGTACCTCAATTTGACTTTGGAAAAGCAACAAACAATTGATCTGAATTTCTAAATTTTTTTTCCAGTGGAGACAAAATCTAAGTTGTCTATGTAAAGCAATCATCTGTAGTGTATCATCTCCTTTGTTGGAGAACTTTGGGAAGAACACTGGAACATGTGCAGATTGTTTGATGTTAGATTCAGATGTCTCCATAGGAATAGAAAGAAGAATTTGGTTTTAAGAAGACTCTTCCCTTATGGAATATCAGATAAGGTAGTTTGCAAGAAATAATCTGCAATTCTGAGATTTATTTGGATGAAGTGACTGCCACCAAGAACATTGCTTTCCATGTCAAGTATTTAAGATCTGCTAAGGTTGCTGGTTCAAAAGGGGATTGTGTAAGAGCCAGTAACATTACCATAATGTCCCAAGGTGGAACAGGATCTCTGATAGGAGGTCTGAGAAGAAAGATTTCTTTGAGGAAAAGTTTAGAAACCTTCAAAGAGGCTATCAGTGTCTGATTATGGCCAATGTACAAATTTGAAATTGTTGCTAATTACACTTTTATGGCATAGAAACTGGAACCTTTATGAAACAATTCTGATAAGAAATCCAAAATTGAAGGGAGACCAGCAGAGAAAGGGTACAATCCCTCTTCCATAGACCAGAATGGAAATCTTTTCCATTTGCTTCAGTAAACCTTCCTGGTCCTAGATTTTTGAGAAGCACCATGTTCAATAACAGCCTCGCATCAGGCTTTGTGCCCACTGAATGGCGCACAGCAACAGTTATCCCACTCCACAAAGGGGGAGCCGCCACTGATCCCGGGAACTATCGACCTATTAGCCTGACGAGCCTGGTCTGTAAGGCCATGGAATGTATCATCATGGAACTCATAAACAAAGACATTGGTAACCTCCAAACTCTGGATCCCACCCAGTTCGGGATAGTGAAAGGCAGATCATGCCTCCTGAACCTGATCGACTTCTTTGAGGCGGTCACCAAAGCCGTGGATGAGGGTAAGGTGGTTCACACAGCCTATCTTGATCTCGCCACGACTTTCGACACCATCCCCCATTCTGGAATTATAGCTAAACTAGGTATAAATCCCTAAGTCACAAGATGGGTTGCCAGCTGGCTCACTGACAGAACCCACACTGTAAAAGTTGCAGACTCCAAATCTGACCTCAAAGCAGTGACAAGTGGAGTGCCACATGGTTCCGCCTGGGACCTCTCCTGTTTGGTATCTACTTCTCTGAAGTACAGGCTAACACAGAAGGCATCTGGCTGATGAAGTTCACAGATGACTGCAAACTAGGAGCCATAGTCAAGTCCCCAAATGATGCGGACATCCTACAGAAGGGCCTCACTGAGACAGATGCCTGGTGTCAGAGCCATGGCCTTAAGCTCAATGCCCAAAAGTGCAGTGTCATCCCCTTTGGTAAAAACTCTGTACCCATGAACTACCACATAGGCAGCAATCTACTTAACACCGAATGCGTGATAAGAGACCTTGGGACCCAGGTGGACAGTAGTGTCTCCTTCGATAGTCACATTGCCACAGTAGTCAGGAAGACCTTCTACGTGGCACACCTCATCATAAAACGGTTCGCCATCCAGGAAAAAAGAGGTCATTGTTTCCCTCTACTCATCACTCATTAGACCTATTATAGAGTACAATGCCCCTTTTGGAATGTACCTCACAAGACATCTGCAGCAGCTGGAAAGGCCACAGACGTACCTCACAAAGAGGATTACTGGCCTCAAACAAATGCCCTACACTGACCGCCTCAAAAAACTCCACCTTTACTCCGTAGCATATTGCCTACTCCGAGGTGATCTCTGCCTAACATATAAAGCTATGTCAAACCCAGAGCTGTTGGACATGCTACACCTAAAGAAATCCCAATCCCTCCGAGCTACACGCTCTAGGGACCTAAACCTTGTCACCACAATAAACAGGACATGCTGGAGGGATAGATTCCTGTCCCAGAGACTTCCTATACTCTGGAACAAGCTACCCATCTATGTCAAGAAAAGTTCTTCATTAGCACTCTTCAAGTAAAATCTTGATGAGTGGATGGGAAATGCGAAATACACCCCGGGGATCACTTCTGTCTCTCTGCTGGGCAGTGGCACACGAAAATAACTTTCTTGGGTGGCGTAAGCTATGGTACCCTGCTGGCTAGGCTTATGTAGGCCCTTGGGCCGATAGCATAGTAACTACCTATGAACCTATGAATGTGAACTATTAGTTCTGAAAACCTGGCATCTCTGGCCATTGTTGAAATTGGAGTAACCAAGTCGTCAGATTTAGAGTATCTAGATCTGGGAGAGGATAACTGGATGGGTGAGATAGGAGGTCTGTGCTGTGAGCCAGTGTACAGATAGGACATAAAAGATGAGGCCGAAAGAAACCGGGTCTAAACCTGCCATGGCCAATAGGAAGTAATGAGGATTACTTTTGCCTTGCACCTCCTGGCTTTCTGAATGAACTTTGTAATCAAGGGTAATGGGGGAAAGGCATATAGAAGCCATGGGGGGCCAATTGTGGACCAGAGACTCCCTCGGTGACTGACCCTGAGGAGAGATGAAGGCAAAGTAACTGCTGCACTTGCTGAGATGAGATGTGAACAGGTCGAAGAACAGTTGGTCACTGACTGAGGGACCACTAGCGATACAGAAGAATGCTTAGCATGTCCACTAGCACACTGTAAATCTCCAGTGTGTGCATTGTTACAAGAAAGAGATGGGTAGACATCACCCATTGCCAAATCTTCATGGCTTCCCAACATACGGGATAAGATCTGCTTCCCACTTGTTTGTTGATGTACCAGACTACTGACATATTGTCTGCCAGAATGGCGATCACAACATCTGAACCTTGAAATGTCTGCAGTTAACAGGAATGCTTTCATCTTCAAAACACTAATGTGCAGATTGGCCTCTAATTGAGTCCAATTACCTTGAAGAGTCTTCCCTTCATAATGCCCCCATCCTAAAAGGGAAGCATTCATGGTGACCACAGTTGTTGAAGGAGTGCGACAGAATGGATGGTCCTCAAATAACACAGAGGAAGATATAAACCACGTGATACAAGTTCTACATACTGGAGTTAACCTGATGGGTATATTCAATGGAGGATGTAGTTGTGACCATTGAACTGATAGAGTCCGATGAAGGACTCACATGTAGAAATGAGAGAAGGGAACCAGAGTGATTGTTGATGTCATAAGGACTAATAGTTTTAGAACTAATCTCACTAGTGGGGTGTGTGTGTGTGTGTGTGTGTGTGATAATACCTGATTTGCTAATTTTCGAAGAGAAAGAATCCTGGAATGAGGTAAGGCAGCTATCTGATTCAAAGTGTCTAGACAGCATCCTATGAATTCTAGTGAATGAGTGGGATTTAGCTGACTCTCTAGGATTTTGACTGTTACACCCAATCTGTGAAGTAACTAGAGTAAAGTGTCCCTCATTTGGATGAGCAGATTCTTTGTTGAAGGGGTGAGGAGCCAATCATGCAGGTACAGAAAAACCTGGAATCCTTGGAGCCTGAGATAGGCTGAGACTATTGCCATCCATCTGGTGAATACCAAGAGGGCTGTGATGAGACCAAAGGGCAGAGGTGTTAGTTGATAATGACTGGCTCCCAGCCTGAAACAGAGGAATCTCCTGGATTGCTTGTTTATCTTTACATGATAATAAGCATCCTGGAGATCTAATGAGCACATCCAGTTGTCCTTCCTGAGGAGCAGGAAAATGAACTGAACTGTGACCATTCATAATTTTGTCCGTTTCACAAACTGGTTTAAATGACTGAGGTCCAGAGTTGGCCTTAGGTCCCCTGTCTTTTTTGAAACTAATGAGCCTGGAGAAGACTCCGAATCTTATCTGGTGGGATCTGCTGGATTGCTCATTTTTCTAACTGCTTTTGTACTTCTACTGTGGCAGGTTCCATTTGATAGGGTGGCACTAGTAGAATCCTTTTTCTTGGTTTGGGAGAGGAAGGGAATCATGTATCCTCTGGTGATTATCTGCAGCACGCATGAGTCTGAAGTGATGGCCTGCCAGGTTTGATGGTGCAAGTATAAACATTCCTGACTGCCTCCAGAGAGCATCAGTCAGGCAACCCTTCAGAAGCACTGGAAGGATTTCTCAGAAAACAGTCCAAATTGCCCCTCCCTGCCACAGGAGGGCATGTCCAAGGAAGCATCTTGCTTAAACCCCTGGGATTTTCTGAACCACATCATCTTCACTCTTTGCTGATTCCTTGAAAAGATCCTGTGAGGAGGAGTGGAGAGGTGGAGTCCTATGGCAGACAGTGTCTTAGCATCTTTCTTGCTCCTGGTTAGTGTGTCCTTAACCTTCAGTCCAGAGTGGAGCCATCAAAAGGGGGGTTAAGGAAAGACATCTTGAAGCCTTCTTCAAAATCACACAGTCACATCCAGCTGAATGATTATACTGGTGCCTGCTGTTCTGGCTGTTCCATCCGCTTTATTTGAAAGCAGACGCATGGAGATGTTGGAAACAGGCCTGAGGGTAGATAACTAGAAAAAAATTGGAATTGCAGTTATCTGCTGGCAAATTACCCAAGAGAGAGAATTGGTAATTTCTTGTGAAGCACGTGACATGAACCAAAAAGTTCAGCTCTCTAAGAGAAAAAAGTTGCTGAAGCATAAGTCTGTTTTCCAAACCTGTCCAGCACCCAAAATTCCCTATTAGGAGGATGAATAGATGTACTTGTCTTTTGGAGAGTTCCTTTTTAGTGGCCCCTGCTATGTCCATAGCATTTACCATGGGACCTTTACACTGATATGTCCTATCTTTAGGAGCTGCTAAGATCCTATTGGACTTCGTTGGTATTGGCGCCACTGTGTCTGGGTCCTTCCAAGCTCTCTGAGCCACCAAATCAATGAAAGCATCAGGAGGAGGGACCATCCCAGCAGTAGAACAGCCAGCTCCAAAAGCCTCCAGGAACACGTATTCTTCCATGGAAGATGAATCAGTGGACCGACCTCCCATTCTGTTTCATTAGATTCAGGATTTCACCATAAGTGACATCTCTGAGGGGAGACCTAGGGGGAACCCTCCCCTTCACCCAATTCCTTGTCTTCCATGACAGATTCAGGTTATGGATCTAGATGTTTCCTTTTACAAGTTTGTTTCTTATGGATCCAAGGTTGGGGTATCTAAGATGCCAGATCTAAATCAGACTGGGAGCTCACAGCAAGTTCTTCTGTCAGATTTTTAGAGGCTGACTGTTCCTGTTGATGTGGAGATTGATGCAGAAAAAGAAAGAGGTTGAGCTCTATCTGATAATGAAAGATGCACTCCCTTTCCTGGTAGTGAGAACTCTCTAGAAGGCTTGAAATGCTGAGACAGAAATTGAAATCAAGCAGGACTCTCAAGGAGCCAGGGCCAACAGAACTCCACCGACCTGTCCCAAATCAGAAGCAGACATTGGAGCCGAGCTATTGAGACCCAATGCCCCAAGAAGCAGAGACTAAATAAATCTGTCCTCTGAGGCTCCAGCTCTGACATTTTGGCTCTGATTCCCTCCTGGATCCAGCAAAGACTGCGTCAAAATAAGGTCTATCAACATCAAAACAAATGCTCCAGGTATGTTCAGATCCATGGGGCTGCAGATCTGAGGATTGGATCAACATTTGGCTTCTGAGAGGAGGGTTCATGGGACATCTTCTCAGTTCAATCTGGGGAGATGACACCAGGATGACCCCCAACTGAAGCATCATCCTATTGACTTTGGTAAGACTCCTCAAAGAGTGGGCAGATCTCACTGAAGAGGCTACAAAGGAAGCACTTGATGGTCTTTTTTTCTGTATGATAGGAGAATGCAGCTGTAGACTAGTTGGCTCCAGGAAGAACAATAATGTAGGTGAAGGAGATCAGATCCAACCTGCCTTAGGATCTGATGGCTTTGCCACTTTTGTTGACGGATTCTTGAGAACTGCAAGATCAGGAGAGTGTTTACGTGGTTTTACAACATTCTCAGGAGTCTTGCTTCCTTGAGATTTGTGTCCCTGTTTGTCTTTCTCTTTCTGAACAGACATATTAACCATCTTAAAGGGAGATGCAGATGGAAAGATACGATCCATTATGAGAAGGCAACAAACCTTTTAAAATCAATTTGTCTTTAAGGCTTTGAAGAGGCTTATATCTGAAAAAGGCACAGGCCTCACAATTAGTGTCCAAGTGGGCCACCACCACAAGGGTAGGGAAAGGTAGAGAAAGTTAGCCTAAGCAAGAAAATGATGAAAGTGAA
Source organism: Protopterus annectens (assembly GCF_019279795.1). Classification (NCBI taxonomy): domain Eukaryota; kingdom Metazoa; phylum Chordata; order Ceratodontiformes; family Protopteridae; genus Protopterus; species Protopterus annectens. Next base: position 1,338,532,296 of record NC_056732.1, read on the forward strand.
AATATTTTTATTGACTTATTGCCACCAAAAAGAAGAGATCAGAACCCCTTGAATCTCACAACTGTTCGGTTTAGGTGGCAAATGAGAGCGGAGGTGTTCAGGGAGAGGCAGAGAGGGATTAGAGGAACAAGAGGAGTCAGAACCCTGGATCTACACATTTAGAAGTGCCGAGACCAGATCAGAGACCCGTCTGTTGAATCAGATGAAAAAGGACATTGTATCTTCATTTTTTGAATATGTACATAATTTTGTGTCTTTGTTCTCTTAATAGGTTATGGGGGTGTTCTGAATATGGATTTAGATTTTTTGCTTGTGGGTTTTTATTAAAACAAAATGTCTAGAAAAATGTAACATAGGTTCAAATGAAAATGACAAGAAACTATGTATAAAAGATCAGTCTACCAAACATTAGTATGTGTATGTAACACTAAAGTTGGAAAGAACACATTCAAAAAGCTGTCATGTATAGTAGGTGGGGAACAATAACCTATCATAATAGCTAAGCAAGCCATATTATTCTGAAACATAAATGGCCTTACGGGTATAGACAAAAAGCAAGAGTACTGAATTATTTAAAGAAATGCAGAATGCAAAAAGCAATGCTGCAAGAGACATATTTGGAAAGAAATGAACATGTAATTATGTTAAAGGATTTCAGGATGGATATTCAGCAGAATATCAGGGATAAAGGGATAAGGAAAGTAATTATTCTAATTGCTAGAGAAGCACCAATAGTGATAGAAGAGGAAAAAAAGATAGTGGCAGTTTTGTGTTAGTTAGGGGCTCTTAATAAGGCAGGAGGATTAAGCAGACATGCATTTATATTCCACTAATAACTGTTATGGAACATAAGAAAATTTTAGGAGAAATAATCAACTTTCAGCAGGGAGTATTACTTAGAGACTGGGCCTAGAACGTGATTTGCAACAGTGAGGATTTCTCTGGTGGACCCAGAAGGGAAAATACAAAAGATAGATTTCTGAAGAAATTTATGAATATATTTGGTATGGAAGATATGAATTCGGTAATAAGAACAAAGAGAATTTGCATAATATTCCTCAAGGTACAATAACTGGGCAAGAATATATAGAAATTATATTAATTATATTTCTTATGCTCCTGAGAAATATAATTTCTATATATAGAAATTATATTTCTCAGGAGCATGTGCATTTAATTGAAAGCTTTGACACATATCTGATAAATGTTAAAAAGAAAGGAATTTAAGGAATGGGTAGTGAAAATTATTTGAGAGTTACTAGGAAAGACAGAAATTTCTTCAGAAGTTATATCTTGTGAGTAGGATAAAATTAAAATAGATTTTAAAAATAAGGTAGAAATAAAAGAAAGATATGGTTAAGAAGTAATAAGAATTATTTACAGGTGTTGATAAAGTTTAAACTATCGCAGAATAAAGGGTATGTTACAGAACAAGAACAGGTACAACTGCAGAGTGCTAAAGAGAAAATAAGTGAGTACCTGGATAATATTCATGAGTTTAGAAAAGACTGCTGTTACACAACTTTTGATGATAACCAAAGAACAAAAGCAACTTTTAACTTAGGGAGCCTATAACAAGAAAAATAACCATAGATCATTTACAGGTATTAGAAATATTTTGGAAAATGTATAAAAATGTGTATAAAGCACAGAAATATGTAAATTAAGGAGCACAAATGGGGATATTTATGGAAGACTTAAGTATGCTAAGGTTAGAGTGAGATAAAGCTCAACAATTAACAGTTAAGATAGGAGGAGATGAGATAAAAATAGTGATGTATAATCAATCTACAGGAGAGTCTCCAGGAGCAGATCGTATTCCTGTGCAAGTACGGAAGGAAGAGAGTTTTAAAGATTTGGAAGGTTTTCTTTAACAGTATTTTAAAAGGAAGGGAAGCATGAACATCCTGGAAGAAAGTTTTGGTAGCTGTAATACCTAAAGAAAGCAAAGGCCCATCAGACTCAAGTTTCTTATACACCCATTTCAATTATAAATTGATGACTAACAAGTGTTTATGTCTATACTGGCTAAAAGAATGGCAAAGATGTTGCCAAAACTGGTAGATATGGATTAACGTGGTTCTGTGAGAGAAGACAAACATTTGACAACATTAACAGAACAATGATGATCTAGAGGGAAGCAGAATGTAAGAAAATACTGCTGTTAGTGGTATGTCTTGATGAAGAGAAAAGCATTCGACAGAATAAGCTAGGATTTTAGGAGTGGTGCAATGGAAGCATTTGTATTCCCTGATACGATAATATGGTTAATTAAAAGGATATATGAAGGATCAGAGGCAAGAATTAAAGTAGGAGGGTTCCTCTCTGATAACTTGTTTCTAAACAGAGAAGTCAGGCAGGGGTGACCCCTTTCCCTTTTGTTATTTGCTTTATATTTACAGCCACTGGCAAAGAAAATAAGGGACTCAGAAATTCAAGGGTATACTTGATATGGTAATCAAGAAATATTTGGCTTTATTTGCAGACATTATTTTGTACCTGATAAATCCAGAAAAGGACATCAATGTTTTAGAATATTTTGAGACAGTTCAGAGTCTTTTTTTGGATATAATATTACTGAAGATAAAGCAAGGCTATTATATACCCACACATTAATTAGATTGGCAATACCCATATTTATGGGGACATAATAAGATGAAATATTTAGAGGTATGGATTAAAAAGGCTTCTGTCATGGCAGCTAAGGATATTTATTTTATTTATTTAGTTATTTATTTAACATTTGTTAACCGGAAAAGTCCGTCTTGGAACAAAGCCAATTTTTAGTGGAGGCCTGTGGAGAAATGCTCTAGATGCATGTCTTTGTAACGTTGGAGGAAACCGGAGCACCCGGAGGAAACCCACACGAACGCAGGGAGGACATGCAGACTCCACACAGAAGGCACCCCAGCCAGGAATTGAACCGGAGAACCTCTCGCTGCACCACTGTGTCGTCCATAAGGATATGTGTGGGGAAACTAAAAAGAAAATACAAAAACTGAGGAACTGGAAGCTCATGTTTATGGATATGAATAGTAAGATAAAAGCAGTGAAATTGTTTAGTCCCTTTAGTTTTAAATACAGGTCAGGCGCACTTGTCAACCAGAGGAGAAGTTTTGTATAACAATGAATATTTGAAGGAATTTATCTGTGATTGGAAAAGGGCAAGAGTTATATGGGATAAGTTGATCCTTCAAAAGAACAAGGTGGTTTAGCATTACCTTATTTGAAGGGATATTTTAGAGCAACACATTTAAGACTCGTACACAATGCAAGCAGAAAGTTATAATTCTAAGTGAAAGGGGTGATGATAAATAAGTGGGATTCAAGAATAGATGCAGATCCTTAAGGACAATACAACAGTCACACAGAATATTATATTCATTAAGTAGAGAAAGTATTCTAAGAACTTAGCCTACATGAGAATGGAGGAGGAAGTGTTTGCCGATAGGGATGACTGTAAATAGGGTTACAGAGAACTGGCAAGAGAGGGTATGAAATTTACAGGAGAAAATTGGAAAAGAAACCAAGGTATCTGGAGCAAAAAAATAGAGAAGGAAAGATAATAGAATTGGGATGAGGCCAAGAAAACATCTGGACTGCACGCTAGAGACTGCCTTCCCTTCCAGGGACTGATATCAGAATGTAGGCAAAAAGAAAGGGATGGGGAATATTAAGTGAAAGACCTGTGATGGTAGAGTTTTTAGCTGAATCTAGAACAGAAGCTGCTCTTAAAAAGGGATAATTAGTAGGGTATATAAAATATTACACTATAAGAATCAATCAGAGGAGGTTAGAAAAAATTGGGAAGTGATCTGATAAACAATATACAGGATAACAACAAGAGGAGATATGTATGGCTCTCAAGTATGCAACAAAGTGTTGAAGGTTAGGATTTTTGCTTGGAAGTGTTTGCATAGGTATTTTTACACCCAACGCAGACTCCAAATAATTTTCTGCAGGTAGATGGGTACATGGGTGGCAAAGTGGCGTAGTGGATAGCATTGGCGCCTCACAGCAAGCGATTCCCTGGTTCAATTGTCAGCTGGGGTGCCTTCTGTGCAGAGTCTGCATATCCTCCCTTTGTTTGTGTGGGTTTCCGCCCGGTGTCCCAGTTTCCTTCCACATTGCAAAGACATGCAGTAGGTGGATTGGACACACTAAATTGGCCATAGGTTTGACTACGTGTGAGTGTGTGATGTGGACGAACTACAGTGGCAGGGGTAGCCACCCAGTGGTGTAAATCTTGGCTGTAGAGGATTGTCACTGTTGAAGTGACACCCACTGGCCCCATGTGCATAAACGGGGAAAAAGGGGTTGTGGATGGATGGATGGAGGTAGATGGGCAAATGTTGGGGGAGTGATAAGGGAAAAAAAGAGACAACTCAGAACATATGTTCTGGGAGTGTAATGAGTTGCCAGACTTTAAAAATTCCCTACAAAGTAGTCTATCAGAAATATTGGGTAAGCAAATGGCTGTAACTAAGGAAATGATTCTCTTGTGCTGGGACACAGGATCTGAATTGCGTAGACATAGTAAGGTCTTGTTAAGTTTAATTCTGGTGGTTGCCAAAAAAGCAATTATTAGAAAATGGAAATCAAAGTCTTAGTCAACTATACTTGAAGTATTGAATATTGTCACAGAGATAGAACTGGAAGTGGGATTTTTTTGAAAAGGGAAGGAGCAAATTACATAGAAATAAATGGAAATTGTGGGAAAATACACTCAGAATAAGGTTTTGGAGGAGTGAGGTTCAAGGGAAGGCAGGAATTGAGCAATTTATGTAATGTTGGCCTGACGATACTTATAAAAAATGAACATATGTGATGTATAACGTATGTAATGGGAAACATGTTTTCTTTTATATTAATGTATGTTTGCCTATATCTTAAGTGATAATTTAAAAATGTGTTAAAAAATATAGGTAGGTAGGTGATCTATGAGATATGTGGCAAGATATATGCACCCATAAGAAAATCCAACATTGTTTTACTTGTTTGAGTATCATTACATCCAGATGTCATTCTAGTGTTAAAAGAAAATGATTGAGGTAGTCTTACAATTATTTTAGAAAAACTTGTGCATAAATGAACATAGTAAATATTGCATCAAAATTGAGCATAGGAAATCAGAGCCAAAATATGCTATCATGTCTTAAGAGTGATGTGAACAGATCGCTCCTGATCTATGTAATACTTAAGTAGAGCATATAACGTATGGACTCCACCAAATGGCAGGTATGCTGGAAGATTAGGTTAATTAACCTGTCAAGCTGTCAGGAATGCTGTAGTTACATTTACAGTATTAATCTGTCTTAATCAAATAGATCAAAGAAAAAAAAAATCACCTCAGTGGAATGAAAAAAAAAACAAAACAAAAAACAAGACTGCTTCATTTTGTATTAAGACGACCTGTCTTTTGTTTACAGCATCTTATTTATTGTACATCACACATTTACAATTAAGGCTCACTGGCCAAATAAGAGGCTTCCTGTTACAGGTACATCCACTAGCAATTTCTCAAACATTATCATAGCATGTCTTCTAATGATTAAACACAACAGAGCAACCACAGACATGGTACCTAACAAACTGTAGGAGCATCCTAAAGTATGCATTCCTAGCTTCTCTGCAGTTTTTGTGTGCCCGTTATAGTTTAGCTTTTTCATTTCATTCTGGCATAATTTGCAATGCCCTGAATCTGCCTTAAAATTGTTCTCTGGCAGGAAACCATCAGAATCAGTTAATTCATAGCTATAACTGCCACAGTAGTAAAGGTGTAAACCTTTTTTTTTCCAAATCTATCCAGCAACCTTGTCCTATTTCAAATGGCATTATATCAAGAGGGGGAAACTTCCTATTTAAAGAAGCTGTAGATAAAGTTAAGTGTACAAAGTCTGCTTTTAAATTACAGTACAGGTCTGACCTTTCCTTTCAGTGCTTGCAAGTTAAAAACTTAAGAACTGGAATCTGTTTGCTGTGGTTAAGTTTTAATAAATTTTCAAATGTTGAACATAAGAGGAATTCTACTCTTTGATTCTGGTAACTTGACCAATTTCATGCTTCTTGGGCAAAATAATTTAGTAATACGCCAGATAAAAATATTATGCGGACAATTTCAAATAATGACTTACAGTGAAGAACCAGCTGGCTGCAATGAAGTCTCATCTTTGTCAGATTCAACATACAGAGGAGAAGCATTTTACTGAATAAAACCGCTCTTCATCTTTCAAAGACAGGGAAGTTCTCTGTGCATCCTACAGGAATACATTCCAAGGTGCAAGCTATGCACTGTTTTCGTAACATGGATATTAATGGTAAAAAAAAAAAAAAAAAAGTTAAAAAACAGAGCATTGAAAGGTTTGTAAACTCATATGTAATGATTTATTACAGTGACCAAAGAAGCTCTGCTAATGGTCCCTTCAAAAGGGTGGAAATACTGGTTATGAAATATCAGAGCAGCTGGACTGAGCTTGCGAGGATGTCTGCATCGCAAACACAACTTCCCAGGATGTATGTCATTACTGCTCATGACAAAGTCCAAGCAGGTAGACTGCCCAGACAATGATCGTATAATCTAGTCAGCACTATGAAAACAAGGACAATGACATTTCATAAAGTCTCTTTCCTTGATGTAGTAGATTCAGGGAAAACTGTTTTTTCCTTGACTTAGATTATTCATCAAACTTTGACTTGATAAAAACAAAAAAGTACAGTTGTGCAAGTTGAACGTACTATAACAGTAGATGCTCGAATGATCACATCTGTAGTAGCCTTAGCCATATGGAGTTACATCCTGCCAAGGATATAACAGCAGTCCAGCTTCCAAAGCATCAGGCCACCTTTCACACACCCATACTGTCAAATAGCTCAAGATGAGCTGACTAAAAGACAAGTATGGCTGTGAAGCCCTTCAGAGCTTTTCTGGCAACAGAGAGAGAGGGAGGCTTAGTCCTGTAGGGACAATGCTAGGAATAACAAAAAATGTCCACACCCTGGCAAACACATCAAAAAACAAGGAGGATGGAGGGAGGGAGCAGCTACTGCAGCAGTGCTCATTTGAACATCTGCTGTTATGGTAAGTTCAGCTAACACAACTATACTATGGTCTTCATACTGATCACTGCTGCAGCAGCTTTAGCTATATAGGTAGATTACAATAGCTGATTATGTTTGGGATGTGGAAGAAGAGTTCAGGAGCACCTGCAGAATGGTCTTAGCAAAGCTTGATCAAGACCTAGAGAAGGAATCAAGTTTATAGTGCTTTGTAAACGTGTGTACAGAGGACCAAGTACCAGCTTCTAGAATACCTCTAGAATCCAACCCTTTCCAAAAAGCCATAGATGAAGCCAGGGCCTTGGTAGAGTGAGCCTTGACCCTGTCTGGAATAGATTTGTCATGGGGAGTATAACAAAAGGTAATAGCTTTAGATAACCATTTAGAAATGGTCTCTTTTTGACATAGGTTGTCCCTTCTACTTATCTTTACAAGAAATGAACAACTGGTCTGAAGTTCTGAAAGATTTAGTTCTGTCAAGATAGTACAAGAGTTGTCTGTGGACATCTAAGGTAATATCCTTTCTCCCTCATTTTTAGGTTCAAGAAAAAAAATGGGGAGATGGATAATGTGGCTTAAAGTAAACTTAGATACCACTTTAGGCATAAAAGACAAATTACTTCTCAAAGAAACCATGTCCCTCATAGAAAACGAGGTAGGGTTGACATCATGAGAACAACTCAAATACCCTTTCTTGCAGAGGTCAGAGCAAACAGTAAAACTGGTTTTCCATGTTAAGAAGCTCAAGTCAGCCAGATCAGCTAGTTCAGATGGAGCAAGTGTTAACTTCACTAACACAAGAGTAAGATCCCAAAGATGGTCCACTGGTTTACTTGGAGGCCTCTTATGCAAAATCTCTTTCAAGAATATTTTGTCATTTTGACTGCCTTGAAAAAGGAGAATTCATAGGCACACACACTGAAAAGGCTGATAAATGAACCATGACAGGGGAATAAGAAAGTGCATAGAATAGTAACTCGCAAATACTGTAAAAACAGAGAACAACTAGCCTTGAATGGGTGCTGGTTATGTTGTTGGCACCAACCTGAAAACAGTTTCCATTTACTAATATAGAATTTTCTAGTAGCAGGCTTTCTTGCCTCCATTAGTACCTGCTGTAAATCCTCAGAAAACAGGTGCATAAAAGGTCCATTTGTACCTGCTATACATCTTCAGAAAACAGGTGCGTAAAAGGAATTACGACACTATCATCCAGGCAGTCATTTGAAGAAGATTGATGTTGAGGTGCATAAACACCCCTGGCTCTTGTGTGAGCAGATTAATTCTGTGAGAAAGCCTGTAATAATTGCCCCTGGCCATTTCCAAAAGAAGGGTGAACCATGGTTGCTTGACTCAGAAGGGAGTCACCCCAGTGATTTTGGGGGATTCCTTCTGAATCTTCATAAGTACCTTGATATTAGTGGAAAGGGTGGAAAGACATACAGAAACATTCCTATCCAAAGAAAAGAAAAGGCATTTATCTTCCAGGCCTTCTTGCATGGATTCCTGGAACATAATTTTGTTAGTTGACTGTTCAGCGAACAGGCAAAGAGGTCGATACTTGAACCCCTCACAGATAGGTCAAATCTTGGAACACCCCCTGATCTAGTTCTCATTTGTGAGGATCTGTCCCTATCCTGCTCGACTTGTCTGCCACACAAATTTGTTCTGATGGAATGTAGGATGCCTGCAGAGTGATATTATGCTGTGAAGCTATATCCCAAGCTAATATGTGTGTGTGTGTGTGTGTGTGTGTGGGGGGGGTGATCTGGTTCTCCCTCACTTGTTATGTACCACATGCATGTGGTATCGTCTGCAACCACTTGAAGAGGTACTGGGGATGAAATATGGTTCATAGAGTCAAGGGCCTTGATATTTATGTACTTGCCTCTGTCCCTGGTGTTTCACACCCCCTGCACTTTTATCCCTCATAAAACTGCTCCCCATTCAAAGTCTGAAGCTTTTGTGTTGACTGACTGCTTTGGTGCAGGGATGAAGAAGGGGAGACCTAGATTTAAGGATATCTGTTGTCTCCACCAAAATATTTCTCTTCTGACAAATCCTAGTACTGGGATTTGAAAAGATAAAGGGTGTTGATGCTGGGACCAAAAATTTCAGATAAAACTGTGTATTTCCCATGTGGAGTTTTGCTAGGGGTATCTGATAGGGGTATCATGAGAATCATAGATGCCATGTGACCCAAAATTTTGAGGTATTCCCTTGCAGTGACTAAAGTCTGAGTGGAAAATCTTAGAAACAGATCTACATAAAGATCTTTTTTCCTGTAGTGTCTAGTTGATATCCTAGGAACACAGTTCTGTGTGAGGGAGTCAAGAAAAACTTTTGAATGTTCTTTTAGAATCCCAGCTTGTGTAAGAGATCTCTCACCCAACAGAGAGATTCCTGATAATTTGAAAAAGACTCTGCAAAGGTAAGCAAGTTGTCCAAGTATGAAAAAATGTGGATACCCTGTAGCCAGCACTGAGCTATAATTGCAGGCTACAGGTTGCAGTGAATAGTCCGAATGGTAAAGCAGATTGAGCTGATAATGTGATCCAAAACACACAAAACCTTAAGAAAAACCTTTAGTCTGGATGAACAGGGATGTGATGATAAGAATTTTTTTTTAAGTCTAGTGTTACCAGAGACTTGATACAGGAATAAGAAGTAACAGGTTATGAAATGTCATCAGTTTGAATTTGGGCACTATCATAAACAGGTTTAGAAAAGAAATATCCAGAATTGGTCTGCAAGCATTTTTCTTCTTTTTTGGCACTAAGATTCCTGAATAACACCCCTTCCCCACCTGGGAAAGAGGAACTGTTTTATCACTTACTGGGACAGCATGGGATGAAGAAAAGGAGGAAATAACACAGTCTGATCTGCAGGACAAGGAATGACCCCCCCCCCCCGAAAAGGTGAATTTCCTACATTGCCATCTGTAACCCTGTTGAATGATTTTTAGAACCCATTTGTCTGAAACAACTTGTTACCAAACAGAAAAACGGAGATTCAGACTTTTTGAAATAGAATAGGGGCTGGGGTGGGAGGGGGTCACAATGTCTGTTGAGCAGTCAGACTTGTTGGACTGTTCTTCGTTTTGGGAGGTTGAGACTTCTTTTTTGGAACTCCCTTGCCACTGTTTCTTAAACATCTGTTTACCTGAATTCTGTTGAGATTGTTTATTCTGTTTTTGCCAAAACTAGATGATGAGAAAGAAGATCCCTTTGGCAATTTGGAAAATGAGAAAAGGAAGTGTGAAAAATCTAAGAGATTCCCTGGATCAACTTGCTCCTTTCATCACACTTTTTGATCACTTCTGCAGCAGAGAAAACATAATTTTTAAATCATCTGGGAAGTTCTGAGAATGCAGCCAAGCAAATCTCCTTAAAACAGTACCAGTGGCCAAAGTCCTAGAAGAAGTATCAACAGAATCATATACACACTACAAACAATGAGTAGTGAGACTTTTGCAAGAGAAGAAACAAAGTTATTTAAAACAGTTTTTCCTCACAAGACTAAACTGTAGTTAAGGCATTCCTCATACTTTCACAATATATGAGAGCACACTTTAACATATGAGCCTGACAATTTAAAATGACAAAAATCAAAGTTGCAGAAGCATACACTTTCCTCCCATACCTATCAATAAATGTCCCCATTCTTATTAGAAACAGTAGGATTGGAATCAACTAAGTGCTTAGCAGCAGTGGAGTCAACTTAGGCTATAGCTGCTGGGACAGGTTTGGGAATAGTGTACAAACTTTTAAAAGACTAAGGAACTTTGTATGTCCTATTGGCCTTTTTAAGGACACTGCCAGCAGTAATACACACATCCTCTAAAGCGGACAGGACAGGAGTGGGTGCAGATTCTGGAAAATCCTTCTGTAACAACTCACAGTACTTTCTAAGGGATTGAGAAACCTCAGTGTTTCCAGTGAAATTACTGGGAGATTTTATAAAGTCCCAGAGAAAGAGAAACCCCCACAGGATGAATTAGAAACTGAGCTCTCCGCAGAGTCTGAATCAGAAATCTGAGGACAAAAACCTGAATCTGTCTCTGATTCTACTCAGATTCAGAATCTTTAATCTATTTAGGATCTTTTACCAGAAATTACTCTACAAGAAGGACCAATGGGATGAATTAAACCCTGAGCCCATCCCAGTAAACTACTCATATCCAAAAAAAAAATTGAGGAGGAGTAGATACAAGTTTGTTTTTCTGTTTCTTTTGTCAGGAAAAATTGAGCCAATCATGATAATAATGCTGCTGTTTCCCCAGGAATGGGCACAACATTTTGACATAACAGGGAAAACTTTCCTGTCCCCTCTCCGGGGGCAGGCAAGACTGGCTCTCCCTTTCCCCACTGAGGAGACTCCAACAGCTGCAGAGGACATGGCTAACCCCTGGTCCATAGTGGCTGTAGGTGCTGCACCAGAGGACTTCGGGGGTAAAAGATGAGTGGTCTCACATACAACAAATGGCCACAGCAGAGTCACCCACCTGCAGCTGAGACAAATTGCTAGCCTGCTGTGGTGGCAAAGGCTGTTTGCTTAACTTTTTCTTTTTGTGGCTGGGAGGAGGACTGACTCTTTGACCGATGACCTGTTCCATGGTCAAGCCGAAAATGGCACCTCTTTCCCAGGGAAGACGAGCAGCAAATGCCTGTAAAACTACCAGTCCACAAAAGTTACTTTTTAGCAGAAAAAACACAGTAAAAACCTCTTTCAAACAGTATGGTAGCCTCACAATGGAAAATTAATTTATTTAGTTTACACTACTTTAAAACTGACACACACACACACACACACACACACACACACACACACACACACACACACACACACACAAAAAGAGTGCTCCCTTTAAAAGTATGTTACAATCCTGAGACAATCCAGTGAAACACAACACTCTTAGTTTTAAAATAACTTTCCTGAAGAGGAAAGTAATTAAACGTCGATAAATATAAGAAGGGAAATTATCTACCCAACAAAATAAAGCACAGGCCGACCTTCGATCAAAAGACTCCAAGGAGAACAGTTCTTAGCATCAGCAAAGCTCTGAAGGATTCTGCACCCATACTTGTCTTTTACTCAGCTCATGTTGAGCTGCTTGACAATTTGGGCATGTGGAACTTGCCTTGAAGCTTTGGAAGTTTGCCGGCTGTTATATCCTTGGCAGGGTACTACCCCATATAGCGAAGGCTACCATAGCAGTGATCAATATGACAAACATCTGCAGAGTCTCTTGAATAATATGAATGCAGGTGGAGGGTTAAACATTTTTACAGCTTCCTAATGAAAGTTTGACAGTTGTGTAATCAAGTCATAAAACAACAATCTTAAACCTTGGAATCATTTGGCTGCACACCATAGTCCATATTAGTGAAACAAAAACTTTTTTTGTGACAGGGAAAACCCTCTACATTCTACCCCCACCCAAAGCAACATACATATACCAGTGTCAAGACTGCACTACTTTAGGGGAAACAGAAACACCATATATAGTCTGATCTTAATCTATAGAGTGAAAACCCTGGAATCATCATTAGTGATCACTGATATGACTCTCGATCAGTAATGAAGTCAAATCTGGTGAACAATTTTTTTGCAGTTACATAATCATTACATACAGTTTAAGCCACACTTACAGTGTAACAATATAAGACAATTTTCTATAATTTACAATAAGTGAAGACCTGTTGTGTTGCTGTGTCTTTCGGCCTATCCCGTTTAGGGGTCGCCACAATGGAACTCCGGTCCGCTAATGTTTGGTAGGGGATTTTTACGTGCCAAATTACCAGCCCTGACACACAACCTTCAATGAAGGCACGCCCATTCATGCATGCCTCCACACAGAAGACGCTCTAGCTGAGAATCGAACACGACGTTTTACTGTGAGGCGACAACGCTACCGCAGCACCATCACCACGGGATACAATAAGCGAAGACCATTATCTTAAATTCATCTTTTCTACTCTTTTATCTTGATCTTATTTTCTTCTTTCTTTACTGAGGATATTTAAGGGTAAGATAAGACTGACTGTTATTCAAATATCTGAAGAATATTTTTGTTTATTAGTGTAACATTAGTACCAGTTGCTCATAAGGCAGCTTATCAGGTGAAAGACAGGTTCTGCACTTCTGTAGTGCTACCCTTCAGAAGAGGCGTCACAACAAGATCTGATCTTCCTGAGCTAGTGGAATTGCAAAAAGATATAAAATATCCTGCTGCACTTGCTGGTGATGAACAGAGATCTCTCTGTCTAGTATTGTAGCTAAATTCCTCCATGTCAATGTACAAACCATCTGCTCTCCCATATACAACAGCCATAGGCTCAGTGGGATCAATCCACTCAACCAAAATACAAACAAAATTAAGTTTACCCAATTTAACATTATTTTCCTTAGGTGACCTCTGTAAGGTAGTTGCTAGGTAATGCAGTTCAAGAGACCATTGACAGCCTAGTCCAACTTCCTAATTTCCCTACAGCACTGGCTTAAGTGTCTTGCTCAGAGCCACAGAAGAGGCAAACAGAGGCTGACAGAATGAAACCCTTGACTACAAAACAATTCATTAATAACTCATAACCTTAATCCTTTGCACTGCCAGACTACAAGGCATTCTGCTGGGAGACCTCGGGATATGAAAGGCTTAAACAGTTACCTATTTCAATCATTTACATATACCGTATATAGTCATACAACATTGCAGCCTATGCCCAATACTCTCACTTTTCTGGCTTTGAAACCACGTTCATAGTGTAGTCTAAATTTAAGGCATGCAAACCAGTTATGAAGGAAATACAATGACATGTCATTCTGAAAAGCTGTCCCCAAACTTTGTAATAAACTGATTTGTGAATAATCTTTCAGAACAATACGCTTGATGCCCTGCTCAATAATGTATATTTTCTGTCCTGCAGGATATTCAGCACTGCTAAGAGCATGCCAAATTGTTTTGCATGAGTCTATATTCTCCTCACTCATGTCAAATAATTCATTATGGGGACATTCCTGAGGCATCTTATGGAGCATTTGTTTATTAATGACATGGATTTATTTGACCGCATTCTGTAGTAAGTGCAATAAATATGTACCCAGTGCTTTATCTTTGTGAATTCAAAATTCTAGTTTTCTTGGTTACAGACACATTTGGAAGACATATCTTGTGTACTAGTATAAACTGGAAAAATGTATTAGTTTAAAAAAATGAGAAGAAAGTATTACCAAACAGATGTGAGCAGCTGACTTCAATATAGTGAATAAATCCAGCTGAAGTAGACTATAATAAAGAAAGCAACTATTCTCTGTTAAAATATACTGTGTGAATAAGCATTTTCTCATGTTATCCTTCACTGGTTCAAATGTGCATACTAGGCTAACAGCCACTGGGGCCTTTATAAGCCTAGCAAAACATTCTAATTGTTGGTGCCTTTATAAGCCTAGCCAAGCATTCCAATTTTATTCTGTAAGTTTGTGTGTTTTAGATGTTATTTTAAGAGGTGTATGTAAGCTAGGGCAAGATTTATAGGCTGTCTCGGTCTATTAAAAACGTATATGCTAGACCCTGGGTATATTTTTGAGTTCCGCTCTACTGGTCCAGTTTTCTCTTGAAAAGGGTTAGGTAACAGCTCTGCTCCACACACAGAAGAATTCTCTGAGATACATACCAGTTCTTCATATGTGTTCTATTTATGTTTCAAGCAAAGTTTAAATCTCTTGATCAGGTAATTCAGATGCTATTCATTTTGCAGATATGCAAAAGGTCCATCAGAGTGGGATGTAAGGATGCACTGTATGCCAGGCATAGATATCCTCTGTAGGGAACAGAGTGTAGAGATAGGGTTTTGAGGTGATTTGTATAGTACATGTTGTTTGTGCCCTGTGGGTGTTCCAGTTGTTGCACATGTCTGGTCAGGTACAAACCAAAGGGGGGGGAGTGTACTCAATGATGGGCCTGATGAGGGCTGAACACAGTGGAACAATGACTTTGCTGGATCTAGATGCCATGCCCTTGCTTATAAGTTGAGCATCATACAATTATTTCCTTTCTACCGTAGACACAAGTTGGTTGAAAGCCATGTTACTATCGACATATGCACCCAAATCCCTGACTAGTTCTACTCTTAGGGGGGTGTTAAAGATGAGGTAATTTCATAGGGTGACTGACTTCCAAAGGGTACGATTATACATTTCTTGGCACTGAGTTTTAAGCCGTGACTTTGGCACCAGTCATTTGTCTGTGCTAGTCCTTTCTGTAGGATGTTTGCTTCTTGGGGCAAATTATATGATTGCTCCTAGCCTGCAATCATCTAGGCACAATTACAATCATTCACATGCATATATCTGGATGCTTATGTTGTTTTTGCAGTTTTAGATTCAGAACCCAAAAATAAGAAAAAAATGTCAATGACGTGGGCTAGTATGATCAAATAATCTAGGAAAACCTGTTCTGACCTGTAATTTCTTTTAATGAGGCCTTAAGCCTCACAAATCTTAAAATCAATGTGGTGAAATTTAAAATGAATTTATTAACATACAGTAGTCTGGACAATTCTGGAAAACAAATAATCTCCTACTTGTGATTTACATGAAGTGACTATAACACTGTTGCGGAGGAAAAGTGTGTTACGTGTTGCAGAGCATACTTCTTCGGTAATGTGATCTTCATCTTGATGCATACCTTTTCAGATTCATGACAAAAGAACCACACAACTTCAAGAAGCATTCTGAAGAGTATTATTACTTCATTAAGAATCCTGAACAGAACAGGCCAATATCTGGCTCATCTGGATCAAAGTAGAAGCAGTTAATAGCTGGTCCCATTAGCTATCTTGAGAAAATGCTATTTTCATACTTTTCATATACAGTGCATTTGATGCTCTCTCTCTTTCCATCTCTCAGTAGCAGCAAGCATATATCACTGTTTACTACAGCAGCGAATATCAAAAGTGGAGAGGAAGAGGGGTTTGGATGCTAAAATACTAACTACAGCATTACAATTCTACTTAGCTGCCAGTGACCAAATTTTCATGCACAAAATAATATTTTGCAATAAATGTTTAAAGTAATATAACTATAATAAAAGCAAAACCAGACAATTCTTCAAAAACACAAAAGTGCAAATATTGTACCTAAACATCAGGCAAATGAACTAAATGCTGCAACCTGTGTAAATGCTGCATTTTAACAATACATGTTTTTAAATGGATGAAAAACAGATCTTGACATAAATAAAGGAAACTGGGTCTTTAGATAATTGAGTTGCACACAGTGCCAATGAGAATATTCAGCAGGATTTTTAAGTTCAGACATTACATTATAGTTATGAAAACTGCTTCTGTAATCTAGCATAGCAGTATGAAATAATCACAAAGAATAAGATCATATTGGTATTCCAATATCAACATGATTCATGTAGAGTATGATACTGCTGAATCGGGCACTAGGCGTTTCTAAACATTTATTTATTTACTTACTTATTTTGCTGTCTTTGCCCCCTGTCACTCATCAGCCTCCTCATTCCCTTTCACTGGAGCAAGGGTCAAGAGGGAGAAGGCCATCATTCAGACAGCCAAGAGGGAGAGGCATGCAATGGGCTGATCACAGAAGATGTCTCTACACTTCAGCAAGGGGCATTCCCTCCACGCAGCCCTGCCCCTCTCCTCTAGGCAAAAACAATGCTTTTCCTAGTCTCAACCGAGGAGATGACACCACCCATTGTGCCACTGGGGTGCAGTCCCCTCCCTCTGTCCCAGGTTGAGATGGGCAGGCTACACCACTTCATTCTTCCCCTCTCCTTGCCTGTCTCCTCCAGTGCGGGGATTGATAATTGAACCCAGCTCACCTAACTCGCTGTTAGGGCTCTATCCCTTTATGCCACAGAGCCAAGCTCTACACATTTGACAGCCAATGATCTACTGCCTTAAACATACGAGTTAATGTTCTGCCCCCAAGTTAGGGAAGTTAAACAGGAAACAACATTGGTTTGTTGTTTGCCTGCATATATAAATATATATATATATATATATATTTAATAAATATCTACATTAAAACAAAAAATAAATTACATAAAAAGCAAACATGTTCTTTCAGTATACAGGTCCCCCATTTCTACTCAAATACTGTACAATACATTCAACAAGTTTCTCCTGCCACTGAGATATCTGCAAATACTGATATACTTTGCCACAAATAATTTTAAATGTATGACAGGTTTTCTACACCTAACACTGTTTTATACATACTATATTTCAATAAATATTTTAAAGAGTAGTTAACTTTCGAGCTTATAGCTTACAATAACCAGTAGTGCAACTTTCAAAATGTCCCTTTACCTTTTGTTTCAATGTGATTTTAGACTATAATGGAATAAGAAGCAGTTTTAGAAAAATATTCCCATTAAGTTATGGATACTCATTATTTATATAGTGTTATTGTTTAGGGCATTCCTATGATATAAAAGTGGTCTAAATATTAAGATGCCACATGAGTGATGGCCACTTCTGGGAAATGATGTTAATGCACTTAATAGTTTCAAAATTACCTGACACTTTTTAAGTTACAAAACACTTCTTGCAATACAACAGTCAGCACTATTTCAATTCTTATAAAATAAGGACAACTTAATGGTTTGCTCTGCCTCTAAGATTGCAGACAGAACACATTGCTAAAATTCTTTTTTAAACTAAGCAGCACATTATCTAACAATAATGTCTTAGTGTTTAGAATGATGCTTTCTTTCAGTAAGTCAATGTGCAAGTCATAAGATAAGTGCTCTTGGAGTGCTCCCAGTGTATGCATTCAAGTATCGTCTTGCCTGTTCAGTCATGATCAACTGGTCCTCAGTCTTTCCATAAACAACGGCTTCCCATTCATTTACCTGAGTAAGAAAATATGGTTTATTACTTAAGGGCCAGCATAACTGGTGAGTAAAACAATGTTGGTAACAATAATAGACTATAGTTCCAAAATGTTATATTTAACTCATAAATTATTCTACAGTAGTTAGTATAAGCTGCTTTACAGACTGAAACAGATTGCAGTAAATGCTATAACAAACAGTCAACAGAGAAAGGTTTTCTCTTGTACTAATACACCTAATTTAAACATGTTGCTTTGTTCAGTGGTGTAGCCAGACATTTCAGACAGGTACACTAAGCTCTCAAACTGCTCTGCTCTGACATTCTCACGCATTTTCTTTGGTCCATAAGTAGAGCTCTTATGTATGTCATTAAAAATATAACATGTATGCTACAATTCTCGCATTGCAATAGGAGCTCCAGAAAGCTGCAGAGAAGTATTACATGTGAAATGTCTGGAAAAGGCTCTTACTCAGATGTCTTTAGCAGTATATCATGGGTTGAATTTCAACAGGCTTTAAAACATGGCAGAGAATAATTAAAAAAAAACAAGATGCATATTAGGTAGACACCAAAAAAATATTTCTTTCAGTCATTAACACTTGAAAAGCATCTGTGTACACTCAAAAAGCATCTGTGATTTATAACATGCTAACCTTCATTAATGAAATTAATAAAACACCCAAACAACTCACACTGCTTACACAGGTTTCATATTACCACTAAAAATATAACATTTTTTTTACAATCATATTTGAACATATGAAATGGAAAACATAATGGTACGCAAATGCTGAGATTTAGCTTCATAAACATTAAGCACACTGGGAGTTTATACTGAGCATCAACGTCAATGTGAAACACACACTGCATATAAATTTAAGCATGGATGTACGAATTCAGTGGTGGTGCTGCGGTAGCGTTGTCGCCTCACAGTAAGACATTGTTCTGTTCGATTCTCAGCTAAAGCGTCTTCTGTGTGGAGACATGCGTGAATGGGCATACCTTCATTGAAGGTTGTGCGTCAGGCCTGGCAAGCCAGTACGTAAAAATCTACTGCCAATCATTAGCGGACCGGAGTTCCGCTGTGGCGACCCCTAACTGGGAAAAGCCGAAAGATACAACAACATACGAATTCAGTCACATCAGGGACATTAGCAAATATGCTTCTGGTGCTCCAAATTTAAAGAACTTCACAATAAAAACAAAAGTTTAGTTAAAATATCTTACTTTAATAAAGCACATACCTTACAGTATAAGATTCCTAAGCAATTTCCTTATAGTGTCTCCAAATCTACTTATTTCTTCAATCCTATAACTTCCAATCAAGCTAGTCAGTCCTCCAAACAACAGGCAACAAAAATATTTTGTCAGCTCTTAATTTTTTTCTATTACTTCTTCTGCCACTGTGAAAAAATCACTCCTTCTGAAGTACTCATCTTAGGCTTCAACTTCTCAAAAGTACTATTTAGCTTCATCCAGAAACTACTAAAGTAAACAAAAGCTTTCTACTTGCTCCTAAACTACCTCTTCCCGAGTAACAGAAAACATCGAACTATATCACAACACTGGTGATACTGTATCCAAATTCGAAACTATAAAACAAACAAACACTTAGCACACCAGTTTATTGTAATGCTTTCAGGTCCACACCCTTCATCAGTACATCAGATTTGTTTGCTTAACAGAAAACATCGTCAGAAACTACTGCTTTTCCTACTTTAATAAAAAAAAATTATTCCTTCAAAAATGGTTAATTCTGGAAATAGATTGAGAGAGAGATGATTCTTCAAAGGGACAGGCAGAAGGCACACAACAGACTCAGAAACTTGTGGAGAAAAAAAAAACAGATGTTTTCCCTTCACACCTTCACAATTATTTTGTATTTAAGTGTTGAACCTCCTTAGGAAATGAAGAATCCCCTTTTCTTTTATTAGAAACACCAGAACTGGATGGGTCCAAAGCCTGAACAAAATCCTGAGCTAAGTCGAATAAATCACTCTTGTCCAAAGTAAATGAGAAATATGTCTACCTTTCTGCTTCATTTTGACAGGAATTTCTGAAGAAGCAGACCCACTTTTTCCAGGAAAATCCTCCCCATGTATAGCATTCTGGCTAAGCACTGGGGTATTCCCTGCCTCTTCTCCCATGATCAACAACAGTGTTGCTCCCTCGTCCCCTAAGGGCACTCTAAATGCCACAGAGGATGTGTTTACGCCCTGGACCATGATGGCTATATAGAATATACCAGAGGGAGACAAGGAAACAATCAATAGGCTGAGGAACTAGTAATGGCCATATCAGTCACCCATCTGCAGCTGAAGGCACTTCAGCAGCCAGCTGAGAAGGAAGAATTGAGAACCAGTTGGTTGTCCCATAGTTAAGTCGAAAAACAATGCAAGAATCCCAGAGATGCCTGGCAGTAGCAGTTGGTAAAACAGGTAACAAAAAAAGTAATCCTCCCCTTAAAAATGCAGTATAAAACACTTTAACACTTACCTCAGTCTCCAAAAGTAAAATAACACGTTTTACTTAAAAAAATAGTTTTAAGTTATTTTAAACAGATTTTTTTCCCTCACAAAAGGAAAATGTAATGCACCAATTACTAAAAGTCACGTGATAGTCAATAAAGAAACTATTCTTCTGAGGTTAAAAATATTTTCACAGAAAATGTTCAGTTTCTGACATAAAAGGTAAACATGGAAATTTTTCCCCCTGAAGGAACTCTTCTGCATCATCAAGGTCAGTATTGTATGTCATGGATTCTTCTGGGGAGTCAAGATGCTTCCTCTTGCAGGTCCTCTCCCAAAGGAACCTCCTCAGTGGGGTTGTCTGGGAAGGTTTCAGAAGAGGGGTGGGCCTCTGCTGGACATCCTGAGGCCTGGGGTCTCTGCGGTCCTGTGGAGAGGGTATGTGAGAAGACAAAGACACCGGAGCAGAACTGGGAGGAAGATCCGAGGTAGGTTGTGTCTTAGACTGAGATGCAGTCAAAACCCTCATGACCTCAAAAGCAGTCTGCCCCTGCTCCGAAAAACACCCTGGTTTTTGACAAGAGAGTTGTCGGGGCCGAAGGAATCTCCAGGGTAGCAGACAGAAGCTCCGAGGCAGAGGCATACCCGCGCCAAAGCTCCCAGAGACAGGGTTGGATCCATACAGATCCGAACCCAGATCAGAGAGTGTCAGCTCCTAGAGGTCTCCTGCTCTGACTGGCAGAAATGCTCAGGACCAACATTGGGTCTGAGGAACTTATGGGTCTCAGATCCAAAGCAGATACAAGCTGGACATTGGAATCTTCCAGCTCTGAAACCACGAGACGGATCGGAGGATGAGCAGGTGCCAAAGGGGAGGACTGTGTCTAAAATTATTCATTTGGGTTCGGATCCAATAAAAGCTTGCACAACGCTGGTGTCTTAGTCTCTGCACTACCCTATCCACATCTTTGTTGGACAAACTCCTGGTAGACTGAGTAGAAAGGGTTGGAGACCTTCACTTTGCTATAAAAGGAGATGGGAGCCAAGAATGCATAGTCTCCAACGAAGGAGAAAGGCTCCAATATCTGAATTCAATGGGATCCAAAGAGGTCGGAGCTGTGTGTTCCAGCTGCTCCAATGAACTCTTGGATCCAGTGAGAACTGTCTGCTCCGAGGGCTCTGTTGGAGCAGAGAGCCTAGCAGCTTTTTGCTTCGGCTCTGAGGAAGATTTAGGCACCAAAAAGGAACATTTCAGTGACTTACCAGATTTTGGTGATTGATCACATTTGGAGGACTCAGTAGAAATAGTCTCAGAGAAAAAGGTTTTTAGCAATCCCTTTAGAATAAGTTTATTTTTGTGCTCCAATAGAGCCCAGTGATTAAAACCGTGGCATATGGAGCAAGACTCTTGGAGATGAAGAGGCCTCAAGCAATACACACACACAGTGTGTGAATCACTTAGGGGCATCCTCTTTCCACACTGCTCACATTTCTTAAAACCAAGAGGTTTTCCTTCTGGCTTTTGAGACATATTTTCGTATTTCAGAAAAACACAAAACTTAGTAATTTAATCTAAAGCCACACACACACACACACACACACACACACACACACACACACACACACACACACACACACTTGGACAGACAGTCAAGCCAGGAAAAAATCATGTAACTTAAACAGACATGAATAAATATCCTCTAACTTAAATGGACGTTAAGGGGAAATTAAGAGAATCAACACTCACTCCCTAGAATGATTAAAATTGGGTAAGGATATACAGAAAGAAAGAGTAGAAAAGTATAATATATTAATAATAAGACAAAAAACTTAAATCCAAAATATTTAAGTAAAAAAAGAAAGCACTTAGCCCAGAGATTCCTTTAGGAACGTCTTTCACAGACTGGCAAACAAGATCTGAGGAAGTTAGGGAATTGCATTATCGGTAAGGGGGAATGCCCACGAACTTTGCTGAGGGCCTCGAGCTTTTGAAAATGGCCGAGACAGATCTGATGATTCGGGTTAGACCCATCAGTGAGAATAAAGGTGAGACTGACATCACCACATATATTTTCACATATAATGTTCAGTTTCTGACATAAAAAGTAAACGTTGAAACCCCCCCCCCCCCCGAAGGGAACTTATCTGCCCAGCAATGGACAGCGTTAGGTCACCATCAAGCCTTGAAAGCCTGCAACAAGTGTGCTCTTTAGTGGCAGCAAAGCTCTGAAGGGCTTAATGTCCAAAATTTCTCTTTTTAGTCAGCTCAGCTCAAACTGACTAGTGGTTTGGGCACATGGTAGGTGCACTTAAGCTTCGGAAGCTGTTTGGCAGTGATCATAATGATGAACATGCAGGAGAAACTTACAGTTAAACCAACGACTGGCATTGCATGACAGATGATTGTCAAGACCAGCCACAAGGTGAAAGTAGGAAATAAACGAGAAATGTAAGACAAAAAAATGTCTGTGCAGCTTCACAAGAATTTTTATTAGCAAATATTAAGTGCTTTTGTCTTTACGAGTAAGACTTCATCAGAATCTAAGTCAAAACACATTAAAGCTGCATCCATCATGACAGCTGTAAACATCAGCTAATATAAAAAACAAAAACAAAGAATGATCACCATCAACGTGCTAGGATCCCCGATTAGCCTTTATTGAGCAAAGATGTAGTAAAATACTAAGCACTTTCATCTGCTGTACGAGACTTCATCAGAGTAATGTTCACCTGAAACCTGTTAACATTTAAATGTCCACCAACTAATAAAAATAGAAAATGTTAACAATTAATTATTTATTGATTTTCTATTTTTATTGGTTGTTCAATAAAGGTTAATCGGGATCTGAGCACGTTGGTGTTGATCCTTGTATTTTTGGTTTGTGTTCGTTCGGTTATCAGTTAATATAACCCCATGACTTTAAACCACAATATGAATACATTTTAATATAAATAAAAATTAAGAATCTGCAAATAGTCTGTAGCAAAATTGACATTAAAAACTCACAATGTATAACAAAGTAGAATATAGATAAACTAAATGAAACTGAAAAGTTAAGATTTTGTAGAATGCGACTTCAAATACTAGAAATAGACAGGAAGTCATTTAAACCACTCAGTTTAGCAGAATTACTGTGCAGTTGTGATGCCAATTGCTTGTACTCTACCCTTGTTTCCCCAGGAGCCTCTCTGATGTTAAAATCAGCTTTATCCAATATAAAAAAATAAGAACTTTTCTTTTGCAATTATTATCTAGCAGTGTGTATTTACACAATGTATTATTCTCCCTTTTGTATTTGTCATCATAATAGTGTTCCTAAACCCTACAGAACATAGCTTTCTCATCTTTTCCAACAGGATAAAAAAGGGCCAAATAAACCACTCCCATTAGTACTACAATCAAAGTAACCAGACATGTAATAGTTTTTGGGTATCCATTTACTGTAACACTGGGGGCATCATAAATATTCTTGCAATACTTTCATCTTCCGCATCTGACCCTGTGTTTAATATTTGACTTTGCTGTGTTAGCAGGTTCATTATTATTGAAGTCCCTTCGAACAGTTCATTCAAATTCCTAGTTTAACTATAAACAAAAGTAGGTTCAGCACCCAATTTAAATTTCAATTCATCACTAAAGGTTAACTCCTGGTTATACTTAACTATATCTTTAAAGTGCCCAACACCAATTGAATAGGAAATCAACACAGCTCTAATTCTGTCTGCCATGGCCCTATTACTGTTAATCACTGGTAAGAGTACCTCTTAAAATGAAAAACATTGATCACTCAAGTGACATCTATCCAAAAACATTTGAATGAAATTAGAAATCTCTTTAATAAAACTTTCATCATCTATAATGAGTCTCCTCAAACAGACTATTTGTTCCTTCACTATACTTTTCTTTTGATAGCAGGGTTGACAGCTTTTAAAGTGTAAATATGAATGGGAGAAAGTGGGTTTGCTGAATATAGTCAACTGAAAGCAACCATTCACCCCATCTTTAATGACAGAAATATCCAAAAAAAATCAATCATGTTAGTCTCAAAGTTATGTGTAAATCTTAAAAAGTGTGTGGTACAATTTATATAATCAACAAATGCAACCAAACTGGTAAAGTCACCCTTACACAGGACAAAAATATCATCCAGGAATAGATTATATAAGTATAACTTAACAGCAAAATGTGAATGGAAAATATAATTTCTCCTGGTTTAATTTATCCAATTATTAAAGTTAGTGAAATTAGTATTGTTTTAATCTTTGATGTTAGCCAAAAGTGCTCTTCACAGCACCGCAATGTGCTCAGAGTTGACTCCTTATGCAGATCACAGAGCTACGTGTAGTGGTAGCATATCTAAATATAACTGTGGATTATTTTTATGAGACCCACTGCTCCTACTACTACTTGAACTGTTGAGTATTTTTCTTCTTCATTGCTCTCACTTCTGCCTGCGAATCCTGATATTTTATGACTTTGTGTCTCTCTGTATGTGAGACACTGTAATCGACAGCTGTAGCAATATTCAATGATCAATGCTACAGTTTTCTTTTTTCATGGACAATTATATCTGGTTTTCTCATATGTATTTTTGAATTAATAGTAATGGGTGATCCCATGTGATATACACTATTATTCTCTACAAAATTTTATGGTTCATATTTCCAATGCTTCTCAACTATTTCTATATTATTGTGTTTGTACAATCCCCAGTACAATACTCTTTCCACATTATTGTGCCTTTCAGTGTACAGTCCTTCTGCCATGAGAGTATCACACCCAGCAAAAAGGTGTGCAACTGTTTCCAATTCTTTTACAGAACCTACATTTGTCTGTTTCTCCTACATGTTCAATAGACTTTGTAAACCAGTGTATATGTAAGTCCACTGTCCTGCGCTACACCTCAACCCTTCAACCTTTATCTATTTTCATTCTTCCTCAACCATTGGGTTTGTATTCGATCCTTGGATCCAATTCAGCCAATATTATACGTCGTGGTCAACTGAAACTCTGAAGCTTCTCTCTATCCATAATGCACTAACCCCTAACATACCCCAGATCTTGTTTGTTAAGTGACATAAAAAGTAACTATCTGAATAATGTTCCTAACAAAGGAAACCAGTATCTGGAGCTCTACAGAAGAAACAGTGGTGTCTTAATAGCATCTCATTCTTATAGAAGTCTTAAACGACAAAGGTTGGGGGTTGGTAGGTGGGAAGTTCAGGAAGACTGAAAATGCCCAGTCCAGCACACTGGTCTCAATAAAGGCTAAATGTCTCACCAAATAATATCAGAAATAAAATTTAATGAAACATCACTTTGTATACACAAGTTTAAGCACTTTCATTCCGCACAGGGAACTTCATCAGAATACCATAGCATAAGTTTCACATATTTAAATAACAGTAGCAATCAACAATTCTTAAATTCTGTTGGTTAATTAATCATAGAATATCTCAAAACTTTCTACATGTTAAACAAGACTGTGTAAAAAATGTAGTCCATGAAAGTGTAAAGATGACCAAACCATATTTTGTCATTAAAAATATATAATAATAAAAGGTATTAATACCATAAATCTGTTTCTTGTAAACTTTTTACTTTGAAGCTCTTTTCTTCAAAGCAGGGGTAATGCAGTAATGTTCGCTCAAGCCTGGGGGGATCATGCTTCTAATCTCAACTGCCACATAAGTTCACTAAATTCCAAACTGGTTTCCCAGTCACCACCACTCTCAAACTTTTTAACTTGTTCCAAAACCCAAAACTTAAAACTATAACCAGAACACACAACGGTGTGTTTGAACAAGGCATTGGTGTCGTTTCCTTTGCTAATATCATAGGTGTGTTCATAAATTCTTTGTTTCAATTTCCTTTCTGTTTTGCCCATATAATATGCAAAACTGGTGGTGCAGAAGGCTAAATATACTACCCCTTTTGTATGGCAGTTGAAGTAACCTCTAACCTTTAATTTTCCCACAGAGTTCCAATAACATAATCATCCATATCTGCTATAAAGGGACATTGGGGGCAGATTCCACATTTATGTGTACCAGTTCTCTCAACAATTGTAGAACTGTTTTTGACTCCTTCAAAGTAATTTTTCAAATTATAACCCCTTCTCAAACTAAATTTTAAATTCCTGGAGAAAACATCCAAGCTATTAGGCATACTGGAAAAATGCCCCAGTACTTCTGTACAATATTCTTCATCAAATGGGTACCCCGGTGGAAATCAATCACAAAATAAGATTCCCTAGCCCCACCTAGCAAACTATCAGAATCCTGCCTTGTACATTCCAAAGCTCTCTGTGGCAACCCCTCATGTACCTGGGATATACTAACAACTACATCCCTTATAAACAAAATAGGGAGGTATCTGGTACCTCATCCTTCCAAAATGTCTTCTCTAATGGACGTAACCAGGTTTTCAGGATATCCTCTTTTAACAAAGCGTTCTCCTATATAACATAACTCTTGAACCAAATCCTCCTTCAGGGAGGTCATGCGTGCAGCTCTGACCATCTGCCCTATAATAATGTTTCCCTTTTGAAAAGAAGGATGTTCACTTTTAAAATGCAGGTAGGAGTTGGAGAAATGTTGTTTCCTATATAGAATTGAAACATTTATTAATATTTACATTTTTCCTGATTTTAACATCCAGAAAATACATTTTGTTCATTCGTACACTGTGGGTTAGCTCCAAAAAATTTGTAGTATGATCAATAAACTCAATAAAAGACTCAATGGAATTGGAAGGGGGGGGGGGGCTTTCCAAACGATAAATATATAATCTAGATTTCGAAAATAAGCCGTTGCATTCTCATCAAGGGCCGAGGGAATGTTGTTCCCAATATAGTAATACTATATTGGCAAACATAGGGGCACAGGAGGCCCCCATGGCTACCCCACCGATCTGTTTATAGTACTCGCCCTGAAAAAACAGGAAATTATTTTTAATTACTAATTCCATGTTTTCCAACACTAGTCGAAATTCTTGGGGGGACAGAAAACCAAAATCAACAATGATTTCCTTAAACCAAGCTAGCCCTATGTCACGAGTAATGACACTAAATAAATATTTGATGTCACTGGACATAAATATACAGTTGGGATTAAATTCAATACCCTGAAACTTGGCCAAAAAAATCTCACAAATCAATTAAAATATGTTCACGTAAACCATAAAACAGTTTTAGTTTACTATCAACATAAATTGCCAATAGTTGTGTCTTAGACCAGGCAGAAGAAACAATAGGCTTTAAAGGGGGGTTACAAGGGTCTTTATGTACCTTGGGGATACCGAAAATACCCGGAACCACTGGTTTGGGTACCCACATAAATTCAAACAATTGTTTAGCTATAGCCCCTTGAAGTAAATTATCCTCAAGGCACAAATCTAAATTTCGATAAGCTAAGTTGATTTAATTTTTGATACTTCTTGGTATTTCACGTCCCCATGTAAAATCTCAAGCATGTTGCTAGAGTACATCAATTCTTCCATCAAAACTGTACCTCCACCCTTGTCATGCTTCATAATCCTAACATTATGGTTCCTGCTCAAATCATGAACCAATTCCCTTTCGTCCTTGATCAAGTTGTTAAAAAAATACTTCTTTTTATTATTCGCACTGAAGGATCTACATATATCCCTCTCTACAAGTGCTTCAAAATTAGGAAGAACAGGACAGGTGGGTGGATTAAAGGTACTCTTTTTCCTAAGGTGATTGTTACTCTCCATAGGATTCTTACATCCAAAAATACTTCTAAATTTAAACTTCTAACAAATAATTTTATGCAGATAAATATAAAGGAATATTGCAAAATAAGCAATTCATTGATGACCGAAAAATGTTTTACAGAGAATTGGGAAACATAGTGAAAGCTTTGAAACATGAAGAAAACAAATCAAAGATGACTTCCCTGCTTAGTTTAGCAGAAGCATATCGGTGTTAAGCAGGAATGGAAACTAAACCAGAAGTAGACAAAAGAAATAGAAACACCACAAAAAAAAAAAAAAAAAAAAAAAAAAAGAAGAACAAATAGACACATTTTGGAGAAATATCTGTGAAACATAAAGATGCTGAACTGACAGAAGAAGAAGAAACAGTAAGAAGTTCAAATGCACTGGATATGAAATAAGATGAAGTAACGGCCACAGAAACTGAAACAAAATTAAGAAGAGCTCCTAACTGGAAATCCCCAAGCCCACATGTAGTAAATAACTTCTGGCTAAAAGTATTAGCATTGTTACATGAAGAGTAAGAACTGTTTAGTATTGCACTCCAAAGAGACACCTACCTGGTTAACAACAGGAAAAATGATACTCCTCCTTAAGAGTGAATCTGCAAGCTATCCTAAAACCTATAGACCAATAACATACCTTCCGATAATGTATAAACTATATAATGGAATTGATGCTGACACAGCTAATAGTCATTTGGAAGAAAAGTCATTCGTGGCAAGAGAACAAAAGACTAACAAAAGAAAGTCATAGGGAACAAAGGATCACTGTTGCTAAATAAAGTCATAATGGAGAACTGTAAAAAGGGAAAGAATTTAAGTATAACATGGATAGATTACAAAACAGCATTTGACAGCATCCCACATTCATGGATAAAGGAGTGCTTACAGATATATAAGATACACCCTACACTGATCAATTACATTACAGTGACTATGAGACAGTGGCAAACTTCATTGCAGTTAAGCCATGATAAAGGACAAATTACTGGTTTAGCTTTATATATGCGTAATGCACATATGTGAAAGTGAATTGTGCGAAAGGACATTTTCTAGTTTTCGGGCAGCCAAAAAAAAAATGCATTGAATGTGCAATGAGCGAATGCACAGTGACATTCGCTCATTGCAGATTCGGCATTTTGGGTGCAGAGTGCACTATAGTGGGGATTGGGAAATGGACCCTTTCCCCACTGTAGTGCGATCTCAGAGTTAACATATTAAAGTGGGGGGTGCAGGGGGACTTGCCCCCCTGCATTACATTGTGTGCTCGACATCGGAGTTCGAAATTCAGCAAATCTGCTGTTCGATTTGCTGAGTTTCAAACTTCCGTGACGTTTGACATCCAGAATTCGGCATTTCGGTTCGCCCAACTGGCCGATCGGAAACATGATTTTCAGCGTTTCAAAGGTAAACCCAAATTATTATCACAAGGATAAAAATTCAAAGGGGGATATTCCAGGGCGAGTCTGCTGCCATTGTTCTTTTGTCTTGCCATTAATTATCTTGCTACCCATTAAGCTGTCTACTTAGTCTAGGTCATGGTTACAATTTGGCTCCCAGACAACAACAAAGTGTGACTTATCACCATCTTTTTGTGGATAATATAAAGCAGTATAGCTCATTTGACAAGGAGCTGAAAGCACAACTGGAGTTGGTAAAAGCTTTCTCAGATGATATAAGAATGTAATTTTGTCTTTATAAGTGTGCAAAAGCAACATTTAAAGCTGGAAAGCTGTAGTGCCAAGAAAATATTAGTCTTGGACAGAATGTGATATAAATGAACTTGAGCAGGTGAGCGTGAATAAATATACAAAGGGAGTGTATAAATATTTGGGAACTGATGAAGGAATGACAATAAAACACAAACAAATATGACCAAAACTCAGTAAAGAATATTTTAGGTTTTTAAAATTAATGATAAAAACAGCCCTGACATCTAGAAACAAAGTTCAAGCTATAAATCAATTTGCTGTTCCTGTTCTAACTTACAATTTTGGGGTGACTGAGCCCAAAAAGTATTGGTTCAATTGAATTGGAAGCCAAGAAAAATGCTTTACTCTTATCAAATGATTCATTTAAAATCAGTGTACATCAATATTATATGTTCCTCTTTCTGAAGGGGGCAAAGACTTCCTTGAATTGATTGCATGTATAGATCTGCAATTGTAAGACTACATACATATCTGCTGACCTCATCAGATCCAAATATAGTGAAAGCTTTGAAACATGAAGAAAACAAATCAAAGATGACTTCCCTGCTTAGTTTAGCAGAAGCATATCGGTGTTAAGCAGGAATGGAAACTAAACCAGAAGTAGACAAAAAAATCAGGCAGCAATTGAATGTGCCCAAAACAAAACTAAAGGCATAAATACAGTTGCAATGGAACAACCTCATGTCAATCAGGATCTGACAAAGGAATGGTTAAGGAGATGTGAATTAAAACCAAAAGATTAATATTAGCAGCCGAAGACAGTGGACTACATACATGTTGGTTTACAAAGTGGTTTGAACATGTGGGAGAAACAGACAAATGTAGGTTCTGTAAAACAGAACTAGAAACATTCACGCAGCAGTAAGCGTTGTTGCCTCACAGCAAGAGGTTCTCCAGTTCGATTCTCGGCTGGTGTGTCTTCTGTGCAGAGTCTGCATGTCCTCCCTGCGATTGTGTGGGCTTCCTCCAGGTGCTCCAGTTTCCTCCCATATTCCAAAGAAATGTATCTGGAGCATTTCTCCCCGGGCCTCCGCTGAAAATGGGCTCTGCCCCAGTCGGATTTTTCTGGTAAAATAAATAAAATAAAATCTTGTTGCTGGATTTGATAAACTAATGGCAGAGGGCCTATATACTGAAAGGCATAATAATGTGGCATGACTGTTGCATTGGTGATTGTGTAAACATTACAATAGTAAAGAAGCTGAGAAGCACTGGAAACATGAGTCACAAAGCATTTTAGAGAGTGATAAAGTTTATATCACATGGGATCACCCACTACCAACAGTTCAAAAAACAGATGTGAGAAAACCTGATATAGTAGTCCATGAAAAGAAGACGAAAGTAACAAAGATCAATGAAATTGTTACACCCAGTGATTATATTGTCTTACATACAGACACAGTCATACAAATACCAGGATTTGCAGGCATAAACAAGAGTTAAGTGGAATAAATATACACAGACAGTTCCAATAGTAGCAGAAGCAATGGGTTTCATGAAAAATAATTTACAGTCTTATTTAGATATTCTGCCAATACATAAATTTCAGAAGTCAGTTCTGAAATAATGTGAGATCACTGAAAAACCAATCAGTAAAAACAAAATGAAAATTCCAGCAAAGCTAGAACTTCCACTGAGTGACCTCCCAAACCTCTTGTATCAGAGGCACATGGGATATATGCAAATGATCCTTATCAACATCAGGTGTTTCAGCTAACTGGCGATTCTGAATACCCATGACTTGTTTCATCGTTTTAATGGCCAATTTCAGGCCAATAAAGTCAAACCCCACTAGCTGTGGATATGCATATTATGGCCTTGTTATGACCTCATCAGCAAAGCACAAGCAGAGTGTTTGACTAAGCATTAAAAACACATGGCTGTTATACTCAGCTGATGTCCATTATCAATAGGGTCACTGCAAAAAATATCCCAAACAACAAACTAAAACAATAAGTGAGAAGGTCACTGAAAAACCAATCAGTAAAAACAAAATGAAAACTCCAGCAAATCTAGAACTTCTACTGAGTGACCTCCAAAACCTCTTGTATCAGAGGCACATGGGATATCAGTTCTGGGAACGTTGCAGGTGTTGCGAAGAGCACTTTTGGCTAACATCAAAGACTGAAACAGTACTAATTCACAAACTTTAATCATACTTTGATTTAGAACTGTGGTCCTTTTCCTGTCATGGTAGTAGAAACTCAAAAGACTTGGAGAAATTAAACCGGGAGTTAACTAAATATGGAAATGATGCCGACAGAGTTTATAGTCATTTAGAAGAAAACAATTATGGCAGTAGAACTAAAGGGTAACAAAAGAAAGTTATAATAGCGATGTATAGAAACACCTTACATTGATCAAGTACATTACAGTGACCATGAAACAGTGGCAAACCACTTTGCAGTTAAGCCATGATAAAGGACAAATTATTATCCCACAAATAAAAATTCAAAGAGGGATAATGACTCGTATCACTGCTGCTGTTTTGTGCTCCCCTTAACCCATTAAGCTATCCACTTAACAGAACAGGTCATGGTTACTCTTTGATCCTAGAAAACAGTGTAAAGACTTCTCATCTTCTTTTTGTGGATAATTTAAAACTGTATATTTTATCATATGAGGAGCTGAAAGCACAACTGCAAGTGTTCAAAATTTTCTCAGATGATATAAAAAAAAAACAAATGACATTCTTCTAACAAGAAATATCTTTATTAAATAATCACTTATGACACAGGCAATCATACATTTATATAAATGAAAACAAACCATACTGACATAATTTTAGTCACAAACATTATGCATCACTTATAATCTATCCAGTCACTGTCAGTCAAACATTACATAGCTCATTCACATCCTGCCTGCTTTTAAACCTCATTCCTCCTCTGCTAGTATTGTTCCCAAAAATTTCCATATTTTTCTATGTAATTTGCTCCTACCATTTTCTAAACATCACATTTCCAGTTGTTTTATCTCTGTTACTATATTCAATACTTCTAGTACAGTTGGTTTACACTTAGATTTCCATTTCCTAGTAATTGTTTTTTTGGCAGCCTCTATAATTAGACTCAGCAAGGCTTTACTATGTCTAGGCAATTTTGATTCTGTGTCATAGCTCGAAAAATAATTTCCTTAGTTATACCAATTTTCTCACCAAGTATTTCTGATAGAGTAGACTGCAGGGAATTTTGTTTAACTTTGCCAACTCACTACACTCCCAGAAAATATGTTCCCAATTACCTCTTTCTTCCTGATCACACCTCCAACATTTGCCATCTACCTGAGGAAAAGTTATTTGGAGTCTACTTGGGCTGTAATAAATACCTATGAAAACATTTCCAAGCAGAGATCCTAAATCTTCTAGAGTTTCTTGCATATTTGGGAGACATACATATATGCCCCCATTATTTCTTTATGAATTGCTTATCATATCTCTCTTCCCAATCTTTTCTAACCTCTTCTGAATGACTTTATAGTTATCATGCAACATTTTACGTGTCCTACTAATTATTCCTTTTTTAACAGCAGCATCTGTTCTAGATTCTACTAAAAACTCTATCAGTGCTAGTAATTCACTTAGGACTCACATACTTCTTTTTCTTTGCTTATACTCTGATATTAGTCTTTGACAGGGAAGGCAATCTCTAGCCTAAAGTTCAAATAAATTTGCGGCCTCTTCTCATTCTATTACCTTTCTCTCTCTAATTGCTCCTAATACCATGGCTCTTTTGCCAGTTTTCTCCAATAAATTCCAGCCCCCTATTGTCTGTATCCCTAATTGCAGCCATCCCTACTGGCAAAATTTCCCTTCTCCACTGTTGGGTTAGTTCTTATGATCATAGGAGATTACCATTCTCCGGTCTAAAAGTGTGGAAGGCATTGTAGCCTTAGAATATTTTCTGCTACTTTATGAATATAATATTCTGCATAGTTATTGTTATTCTCCTTAAGGATATGCATCCAAAATCCCAGTCCCTCCTTGTTTCTAAGGCTTCCCACTGTTTCATCATCCCTTTCTACTTTGAATTATAGGTTTCTGCTTGTGCTGTGTATAGGAGCCTTAAATGTGTAGCTCTGAAATACTCCTTCAAATTGGATAATCCCAAACCACCTTATTCATTTGGAAGAATCAGTTTATCCCACTCGACTATTGCTGTCTTCTCCTCCCAGATAAAATCCTTCAGCTCTTTATTAATTGCTATCCACAACTTCTCTGGTTGATAAAAATATGCCTGACCTGTGTATAAAACTAATGGGACTAAACATTTTAACTGCTTGTATCTTGCTATCCATATTCATAAAACAGAGCTTACAACTTCCCAGTTTTTGTTTTATCTTTTGTTTAGTTTCTTCCCAGATATCCTTAGCTATCATACCAGAATTATTTTCAATCCATAGTTCCAAGTACTTCATTTTATCATGCCCCCATAAATATGGATATTGGTGAACCAATTTGTGTATGGATATATAATTTACAGCTACTGCCTTTGTTTTAGCTTCATTCATTTTGTATCCTGAAAAGATATGAAACTACTCAAAATGTTTCACAACACTGAAATGTCCTTTTCTGGTTTTATCAGGTATAAGGCAATATCATCTGCAAATAGAGCCAGCTTTTCTTGACTACCATAACAATTTTATCCTTGAACTTCTGAGTTCCTTATTTTCTTTGCCAGTGGTTCTAAATATAATGCAAATAACAAAGGGGAAAGAGGACACCCCTGCCTGGTTCCGCTGCTCTAACAGAAATTGTTAGAGAGGAACCCACCCACTGTAATTTTGACCTCCGATCCCTCATATATACTCAATCAACCTTATAATTTTATCAGGGTATGCAAATGCTTCCATTGCTCTGCTCATTAACTCCCAGCTTACTCTCGCAAATGCTTTCGCTGCATCAAGACCCACCAACAACAGTGGTATTTTCTTACATTCTGCTTCCATTTGGATCATCAATTTCATTTAATGCTGTCAAATGTTTGGCTCCCTCCACAAAACCACACTGATTCCATATCTATCAATTCCGGCATTACCTTTGCCATTCTTTTAGCCATTATAGACACTTTATAATCATAGTTTAGGGCTGAATGGACCTGTATGAAGCTGGATTTGATGGATCTTTACCCTCTTTAGGTATTACAGAAACCACTGCTTTCTGTAAGGATATTGGTGCTTCTTCTCTTCTTAAAATACTGTTTAACAAAACCTTCTAGATCTTACAGTTTTTTTCCCTCCTAGCTTTCATACTTAAGAATATTATGTATTCCAGAGGAGATTCCTGTGGATTGGTTACACATCACCATTTGTATTTCATCTCCTCCTATCCTGTTAGTAACTGAGCCTCATCTTTGTCTAACCTTGGCATATTTAATTCTTCCATAAACATTTCCATTTTTACCTTTTCCCGTTTTCCATATTTATCTGTTTTATACAGACTTTCATAAAATTTCGGAAATATTTCTAGTACCTCTACATAATCTCTTGTTGCCTTCCTTGTATAGACTCCCCAAGTTTGGCGACAACTGTTTCTGCTTACTGTTGCCTGAATCGTTGTGATAAAACTTTTTGTGCTATGGAGATATTACCAAAAAACAGTTGCTTAACAGAAATCTTTCTACACTCATACATATTATTGAGGTAATCCTTTATTTTCTGTTTAGCATTCTTCAATTGCTCCTTTTGTTCTGTGAGACTCCCCCTATTCTGCAATACTTTAATCTTTGTCAGTCACTCTAAATAATAATTCTTACTGCTTAACCATCTCTCTCTTTCTTTCATTTCCACCCTATTTTAAACTCCACTTTAATTTTATCCCACTCCATAGCTATATTTTCAGAAAAAATTCTATCTTCTCTCATAAATCCCAAATAATTTCTACTACCCATTCCTTAAATTCCTCTCTCTTCAAGAGATACATTTTCACTGCTGCAAATCAAAATCCAGTTCACACCTTTAAGTAATATTCCATGCTGAAAGCTGGTTATTTCACCTAGAATTTACTTAAGCTCGATTATAGCAGTTTCAGATGGACTATAAATACATGCCAGTGTAATTCTCCTCCTTTACCGGCAGCCTCTTAATACTACAAATCTACCATTATTATCGTTTTTTCTCCGCTTCTTATCATTATTGGAGCTCCTCTTGCAATTTATACAAGTACTCTTTTCCTTTGTCCCGGGTGTTCCACAGAATGACTATCCTGAAAACCTTCTTTATCAAATTCACATGTTCAGTTCCTTCCAAATGTTTCTCCTGTAGTATTGCTATTTGCACTTTTAAAGCAGTTCACTACTCTATTTTTTGTATATATCTGTCAGACAATTTACATTTAAAGATAATTTACATTATGTTAAAAAGTTATTATTCCCAGCATTTATGTGTAACAGCTTTTTTCTTAAGTGTCTAGTTCCAGCATTTGTGTTACATGCATACACTAAACTTTGGCAAGTTAATTTTTTATACAGTTGTTTCTTTTCATATCCATTTGAGACTATGTGACATCTTACAAAACTTTTTTTTATTGAAAACTCTCAAACAAACATAAACAAAACAATACCCATAAAACCAATTAACTCCGTGCTAACTCACAAAACTATATACATCTTCAAATATTGAAGTTTTACCCTCCTAATAGGAACAATAGACTGACAGCCACACTTACAAACTTGGATTAACCTAAAAGGAAGGCTATTCATGCTAAGATGCATGGTACAGCCTGTGTTTCTACTAAGTACTGTCTGGGTTTATCTTAATTAGTCTACCAGAGTGGGAAAACACTTGACTGCTTTCAAAAAACATTATCTCCTAGCCACCGAAAGAAATAAGTATTCTGTTTTTACTGATATTCATCAGATTGTCTCCATGGAGACAATCTGATAAAGCACTCATTTATTTGCTAGAGGAAAACTTTTTATTATATTCAATGTCGTTTTTTATTTATTTGCTTTCTCTTAAAACTTGCACCTAGAGCAAGCCAAGGGCTTTAATCCAGTCATTCTCTTATGCAAGAGTGAGAAAAAACAAATCAATGTTTCTTGTATCATGCTTTTTGACAAGACTTTTCTTCTACATTGCAGTGCCTACATTTCTTAAAACTGAACAAGGAGAAAGAATGAAGGGAAAAAAACAAGGGCACCTGTTTACTTTACTATCTCCATTACATACAAAAATAAAAGAGAAAAAAGAAGTTATGCATTCACCATAACATTCCATGTTTGTAGTCCATCTCACCCTTCATTCTTACATATGGGATCAGAGCTGATCCTCGGCTCCGACTCAGCCTATTTACAAGCTGGAAGACTTCTGGTTGGCTCGTGGCTAAGTAGGTATCCCATGGTGCACCAGTACAATCCCCATATCTTGTTTGCTGCTAACTAGGAGAAATAATAACAACATACAGAAAGAAGCCAATACTAAAAGGTCTCCATAAATAATGAAAATAATTCTGTCTCCAGGTACTTCCAGGATGGGGGTAGGAGGGCGGGTTCATAAGAATGAAGGGTGAGATGGACTACAAACATGGAACATTATGGTGAGTATATAACTTCTTTATGTTCTGTAGTCCTATATCACCTTCATTCTTATATATGGGACAGCGTCCCTAGCGTCTTATTCTTGGGTGGCTCAAGGAAATATACTCCTGAGTACCATGGAACCAAAAGATGCTCTAGCCCTGGAGGTTAAATCCAATTTGTAATGAGTAATAAAAGTGTGAGGGGTAGCCCACATAGCTGCTGCACAAATATTATCAAGTGGGACCCTGGCTTGAAAGGCTGCAGAGGTAGACTGAGATCTGGTAGAATGAGCATTGATTTTAAAGGGTAAAGGTCTACCCTCAGAATTGTAAACGTAAGCTATACAGCTAGAAATCCAGTTAGAGAGAGTTACTTTGGAAACTGGTAAGCCCAACCCGGATTCGGAAAAGGAAATTAATAATTGACCTGATTTTCTGATATCTTTAGTCTGGTGCAAATAAAAACTTAATTGTCTGTGGACATCCAGCTGGTGAAACGTGTAGTCAGCTGCGTTGGAGTGATTTGGAAGGAAAACCAGAAGTTCTATGGATTGATTCAAAGTGGCATGGGAACAAACCTTGGGGACAAAAGAGGGATTAGTACGAACAGACACGCTGTATTTGTGAAAAATCATATAAGGCGGTTTAACAGACAATGCTTGCAACTCTGACACCTGTCTGGCTGACGTGATCGCCACCAAAAACATCTTCCAAGACAAAAATTTCAAACAGGATGAATGAGAAGGCTCAAAGGGCGGAGATGTTAATTTAGATAACACAAAATTTAAATCCCATGAGGCCACAGGTTCTTGAACAGGGGGTCTTAAAGTCGCACCTTTAAGGAAGGTTTTGCACAGCTTATGTGACATCAGGTTAGACTCTGGAAAACCTAGATGAAAATTTGAAATCGCTGCCAATTGAACTCTGACAGTGGCAGCTGCAGATCCTTGCTGAAAAAGCTCAGAAAGGAATTCCAAAACTACTGGAATGGAGGCAGTGTAGGAAGTCAACATTCATTTTCTCCGCCCAAATAGAGAATCTTCTCCATTTACTGGAATATAGTCTCCTAAAGGAAGGTTTATGAGAAGACGTTAGGATACGAGTCACGGAAGGCAAGAAGTCGTGAAGCCTGACTAGGGATGGAACTGGAGCAGCCACGCGGTCAAATTGAGGGTGTGAAAGGAGGGGGTGAAGTGAATCTGACGTGAGTCAACAGGTCTGGAACTGGGTCCAGAATCCAAGCATCGTCTAGGTGAAGAGGCCTGAGGAAGGGGAACCAAACCTGATGAGGCCAGTAAGGCGCAATGAGGATCAGTTTACTTCCCAGCTGTTTCACTTTCTGAATAACCTTGGGAATGAGAGGAAAGGGAGGAAAAGCATACAGGAGACCCAGGGGCCAATTGTGAACAAGTGCGTCTCTCAGCGACTCCCCCGGAAGGGGGATGAGGGAGAAGTAGCTGCTGCATTTGGCATTGATTGGGCTGGCAAAGGGATTGCAGCAAGGCTGTCTCCCATCTGCGGAAAATCTGTTCTGCTGTTTCCTGTTTCAGAGACTAATCGTGAGGCATCATGATTGCCCGGCTGAGCTTGTCGGCTATCAGGTTGGTTGTCCCTGGAATGTGCGTTGCCACCAGAAAACGCTGGGAAGATATTGCCCATTACCAAACTCGCATGGCCTCTTGACAGAGTGGGTAAAATCTGGTTCTGCCCTGCTTGTTGATATACCTCTTACAATGTCTGATTGTATTGCAATAGTCCCCAGTGGCAGAAGGTCGTGAAGTGCTTGCAACACCAGGAGCACCGCCCTCATCTCTAGAATGCTGATATGTAGGTGAACCTCGTGATCTTGCCATGTGCCTTGGACAGTCCTGCCTAGATAATGATCCCTCCCCTATCTGTGAGGCATCCGTGGTCACAGTGGCAATGGGTTGGCAAGGAACAAATGAAGCGCTCGTGGTCAGCTGATTGGGTAATGTCCACCAAAGGAGGTCCTTCTTGCAAGATTCTGTCAGCAGAATGTGATGAGATAATGGAAGGTGTTGAAAGGACCATTGAGACGACAGGAGCAACTGAAGAAGTCTCATGTGTAACCTGGCTAGTGGCACTAATAGTATGGTGGAAGCCATGGTCCCTAGGAGCTGCAGAATAATCTTGGCTTTGATCTTTCATAAGGGAAGAAAACGCTGAATTTGAAGAACCAGGTTCTGTGCTCTTTCGGCATGAAGACGAGCCACCATGTTTATTGTGTCTATCTCTGCGCCTATAAAAATCACAGATTGAGAAGGCAATAAGGCAGATTTTTTCTCAATTTATAGAAATGTTCAGCTGGGCACAAAGCTGAATAGTAACGTCCTTGTACTGAAGGAGTAGATGCCTGGTGGGGGGTGGTAAGGAGCCAGTCGTCCAAATACGGAAACACCTGGAATCCTCGACGTCTCAGGTGAGCTGTCACTACTGAAATACATTTGGTGAACACCCTGGGGGCTGTGGTGAGACCAAAGGGCAGAGCATGGAACTGGTAGTGACTGGCTCCCAGCCGGAAGCGTAGATGACTCCTTGACGCCCTGTCCATTTTTATGTGGTAGAAGGCGTCTTGGAGATCTATTGAGCACATCCAATTTTCTTTCCCTAACAACGGGAGTATAGACTGCAGTGTTACCATCCGGAACTTGTCCTTCTTTACTGATTCTTTCAATCTGCTGAGGTCCAGAATGGGCCTCCAGTCCCGTGTATGTTTTAGCACTAAAGAGAATCTAGAGTAAGTTCCGGATCTTATCTGGTCTGCTGGGATGGTTTGGATGACTCTTTTTGACAGCAACTTGTTGACCTCCACAGTTGCCTGATCCCTGTGATTGGGTGGTACATCTGGGATCTTCTTGGGAACAAAAGGTGGAAGAGAAAAGGGTATGACATAACCTCTGGTAATAATTTTTTGTATCCAACAAAGCGGCAGGTGCCCGTGGAACCCTTGCACGGCAAAAGCAAAATAAACAGTAACCAACAAAAAAGCCAGCAAGTGTTGGTAGTAACCATATCAAAAAGCATTTATTGAACAAGAGGGAAGAAACCCCCCCCTCCTGAAATGCTGCTATTGTGAATACCAATAGCAGAAAAAGCTTTAAACAAAAAAGCAACAATTTCCAAACCGGTTTCGGCTCCACTGAGCCTTCTTCAGTGAAATACAAAATGGAAAAACAGAGTATCACAACACATACACATATATATGGACTGGTCCAACCCACGGTCCAATCCAAACACAGAATTCACAATTGGTCATTAAGACCAGGTGCAAACAAAGCTCCAAGTTTGATAATCCATTTTTTCTCCTTGGAGCTAAGTAATTCCTGCCAAAACTGTTTATCATTACATTTCCCCCTAATACAATCAATAACAACAAATTTGTATGAAGCAGATACATGTTGCAAACAATGTTTGTATAAAGCATTGCTAATACGTTTCTTTTTAATGTCACTCAAATGCTCACAAATTCTGAAACGGAAAGCTCGAGAAGTCTTTCCAACATAGAAAGCAGAACAATTGCAGGTCACCAGATAGATGACCCACTCAGTATTGCAGTTAGCCCAAAACTTTATGTCAAAAACTTGTGAGGTATTTTTACTGGTGAATTCATTAGTACGTGAAACACGAATGCAAAATGAGCAATGCCCACAGGGAATACATCCAACAATGGGTTTCCCTGAAATAGACCGCTGGATTGGTTCAGAAAAATCTGCACCCACTCTCTTGTAATGACTCAATTTTGAGCCAATGGTTTGTCCCCTTCTAAATGAAAAAGAACAATGATCTGGCAACATGGAATAAAGTTTTGAATCAGCTTTAAGAATGTTCCAATGTCTCTGTATGATGTTTTTAAAGCCCTGTGTATTACGTCCATATGTGGTTACCAAACGTAAAGGTTGCAACTGCTGACAATTGCTCTTATCTTTATATATTAATAAATCTTCCCTATTTAGACTGGACACAGATCTTTTGGCAAGATGTACCGAACCTGGACGATATCCCCTCTTAATGAATCTACAAGTCAAATCATCTTGGGCATCAAGGAAGGATTGTTGGCTAGAACAGATTCTCCTGGCTCTAAGAAACTGAGATTTGGGTATATTCTGGATGACATGTTGTGGGTGGAAGCTGGTAGCATGTAATATTGAATTAAATTCAGGGAATTTTCTAAACATCCGGGAGGATAGAGTGTTGTCCTGATTCCTAATGATTTCTACATCAAGAAATACTATCCTTGATTTGTTGTAAGTCAATTTAAATTCAATCCCCCATATGTTGTTATTCAGATATTCAAGAAATTCCATAAGGTATTGTTCATCAGCTTTCCACACCAACCAACAGTCATCCAGATACCGACGCCAGATATCCATCTCACACATATATATATTGTGTGTAACATCATAGATCACAATCTCTTCAATATATGCCATAAACAGATCCGCATATATGGGTGCAAAAGATGCACCCATAGCAGTGCCCTGCTTCTGCCAATAGCAAAGATTATGGAAATAGAAAACATTGCTTGACAGCACATATTCTGTAAGGCATACAAGAAAAGTGTTAAATCCAGATGGATATAAACCTGATCTAGCCAACCAATAATCCAACGCTTGTAGACCCGCCCAGTGAGGAATGTTGGTATAAAGAGAGGTAATGTCCAGGGTACATAATAGCCAATGAGATTGAAGTTGGGAGTTATTGATAATATCCAAAAATTGGGTGGTATCTTGAATCCTAGCTCTAATTTGACTCAATAACGGTTTTAAATATAGAGTCAAATATTCTGATAGTGGTTCAGTAAGGGACCCATGTCCCGAGACAATTGGTCGCCCAGGTGGATTAGTGGCATGTTTATGGATCTTGGGTAACAGATATAAATACTGTTTTTTCGGTGACCCAACCAATAGCTGTTCTTTTACATCTTGAGTAATAATACCTTCATCCACTGCCTTAGTTAAGAAACCATCAATCTGGCACTTAAAATGGGGAGAAGGATCCACAAGCATTTGCCGATAGTATTGTTTATCACCCAATTGTCTCATAGCCTCACTATCATAAGCAGTTTTATCTAATATCACCACCGCTCCACCTTTATCAGCTGGAATAATGACCAGATTTTTATTATTAATCAACTCCTCCAAACAACATAGTTCCTCAGTGGTCAGATTGTTATAAGTGACAGGAAAGTCTTTAAGATGACAATGTATGTCCCGAAGGACATTTTTTTGGAATACCCCTACTAAATGATTCATAGGTGGAGTAAAAGTAGATTTTAATTTTTTGTACCCACTTGTCTTGAGTGATACTTAGCCAGGCTTCTGGATACAAAGAAATGTGACCTCCGACCAGCCCCAGAGAAGCACAGTCGGGCCCCACATCAGGAGCACTGGTAAGGCTGGCCCCAAAAGGAATTGTGACCTCCCTGGTTTTGTGGACCGCCCCTGCCTCTAGGGCGACATCTACCATTTCCTCCTCCTCCTCTGCCTCTGAAGGAGGAGTCACCCTGTGTCTCCTGGAAAAATCTCTAGGACTTCTTTAACGACATCTTACCTCCCCTCTGACCCTTGGGGTATGGTCTAGAGGGAACAGTAAAATGTACTCCCACGGCAGAGCGTGTTTTTCCTTCTTGCACGCACCGGGTGAGAGTGTCCTTTACCTTGGATCCAAACAATGAGGAACCGTCGAAGGGGGCATTGGTAAAGGTAGACTTAACAGTTCCGCAAAGTTACACAAACGCATCCAGGAATGACGCCTTAGGGAAATTCCTGAACCCATTGCTCTACTCGCTCCATCGGCTGCATACGAAATAAGCCACATGGAATAGTTGTCGATAGAGTTCAAGGTGGACAACTGGGCAGAAACCTTGTCAGGGACTCCTTCAGTACATGTACCTTGTAAAGAGTCTCCTAACTCTTTAAGGAGATCTCTCTGAAGCCTCATAAAGTGAGTAAGGTAATTCAGCGATCTAAGGGTAAATGCCGCTGAAGAAAAGATACGCTTCCCATATCTGTCCATCGTTCAAGACTCCTTATTCGGCGGATGAACAGAAGTCTCAGCTAGCTCCTTCTTAGTAGCCACTGTCACCACCATGGCATCTACAGGAACACCTTTAGACAAAAAATCTTTTCTTGGAGGGGCAGAAAGAAACTTGTTCAGTTTCCTGTGGACTGGCTCCACGGCATCAGGAGTATCCCACACCTTTCAACTAACTAAATCCATCAGTTCGTCGAAGCGTGGAGCCACCCAAGAGGCAGAAGGTTGAGACCTGAATGCCTTCAGGTATACAGACTCCTCATCTGAAGTGGTGACAGTGGGCCAGCTGCACCTCTGTTTAAGGATTTCCAGGATGTCTACGAAGGAGACATCATCAGAGGACAACTTGGGGGACCCTTCCGACTCCTCGAGGTCAGTGTCAGAAAGACTCATCCTGGGAGTCTACATGCTTCCTCTTACAAGTCCTCTTCCATGGGGGTTCCTCAGAAGGACATTCCAGGGAGGTCTTGGAAGACTGGGGGCCACCAGCCAGTGGCTCCTGAGGCTGAGGGTCTCTGCTGTCTCTGAAGGGAGTAGGAGCTGAGACAGAAGTAGGTGCTTTAGGGGGAAGAGTGCCGGTACCTCTGGTAGGAGCTAATCGGGACAGCACACTCCTCATCATCTCGAATGCCGACTTCTCCGGCTCTGACAACCTCCCCGGCTCTGAGGAGACCAAGGATGTTGTCGGCTCCAGAGCTATCAGCTCCGAGATAGACGTAGGGTCCAAACTCACCTTAGCCGACGCACCGAGAAGAAGACTCGGAACCGAAGTTAGTTTCCAAGCATCCCTGTCGGGGCCGACCGGGGCGCTTTGGCCTCTAGACACTACAGATGGCGCTAAGAGTGTTGTAGCAGAACTCGGCTCCAAAACAGCCACAGGAGGAGCTGGAGC
Organism: Protopterus annectens; assembly: GCF_019279795.1. Lineage (NCBI taxonomy): Eukaryota > Metazoa > Chordata > Ceratodontiformes > Protopteridae > Protopterus > Protopterus annectens. The sequence goes on from NC_056732.1 coordinate 1,338,576,602, forward strand.
CAAAGGTTCCATCAGTGGTACCAAGCACTCCGGCTCCGAAAGACCAGCATGGCTCGGAGGAGGAATGATCGCAGAATCGCAGAGGGATGAACGGACTCGAGTGGCTCTGGAACCAACTGGGTCAGAGACAACAGCAATTTAGACAAAGCAGACGACTTCAAAAGTCTCAGCACTACCCTCTCCACATCCTCTTCTGATAAACTCCTGGAAAACCTGGATGACGAGAGTAGGACAGCGGGATTTCTGAGGTATAGAAGACTTCAATATCAAGGAGGCTTGAAGAGGGTTCATAGACCGGCTCAGAGAAACAGTCTCAGTAGTCTCAGTGGTCGGCTCCGAAATACTTGGAACCGACCCTGCAATCACAATACTTCTCTCAGTCGGCACCAAGGTCTGTGGAGCCGATGAGACAGTGGACTTGTCCGATTTTGAAATTTTAAGAGGTGGCTCCGAGACACCAGCCGGTGCCAGGGAAGGCCTCTTAGAAGATTTCGACTTTCCCTTAGTGGATTTTGAAGATGATGAGGAGCTAGACAAATCTTCCTCAAAGGAAGGTTTAAGAAGACCTTTTAGGATGAGTTTGTACTTCCTTTCCTGCAACACCCTAGGACTGAAAGCATGGCAAAATAAACAGGTCTCCTGTAAATGGATGGCCCCTAAACAGTAAATACAGTTACCTTGACCATCTGTTATAGACATTTTTTGAGAGCACTTAATACATGATCCTTACTCTCTTTAGACATTCTGCAGTAGAGGGTAATGTCCACCAAAGGGGACACACGCACACAGAGAAAAAGAAGAAAGAAGACTAGGTCCTCTAATTTAAACGGGCCTAGCCCTGCAGGAAGGAAAAGACACCACAAGGACTAGGTCCTCTAATTTAAACAGGCCTAGCCCGGGCAATGAAGAGATAAGGTCTTCTAACTGAAATAGACCCAGAAAGTTAGAGAAAGTAGAAAGTATCATGCACTCAAACAGTAATCACAGTAATAAGCGGGAATTCGCAAAAAAATTCTATGAATAAACCTTTACTATTAAAAGTCTAGGTTGCTTTCTCATGGCCAGGTTTGGAGCATACACACGATGTGTCCTTTCAATAAAGAACTCCTGCTGTGTAATACCAGTCCAGTTGCTTATTTGTGCTTTAATTAAATTAAGCTTATGCCAAGACCAAACAGAACGAAGTTCTGTTAACAATAATAGCAAATCAAATGAGGCTAACAACAAGATAATTAATGCAGCTAATTAACAAGTGGGAAACCGCCAAAAACTCTAGACTATCCTATTAACACACACACAGTCTAACAGTGCGCAAAAGGTGTCTACCACTACTAATTCTATGAATAAACCAGTACACGGATACCAAACTAAGTCAGAAAGGGGCCAAAGGCCAAAAATTGCACCAAATGGCGCAAGTATAAGCTAACTACTCTAATAACTACGCTAACTGATTAACCATAAGCAGTAACCGTTTTAGCTATTTTAAACTATTCTAAACTAAACAGAGCCAAGAAATTTAGTAAAAGTTGAAATAAATGCAACACTTAGCCAGAGCCAAAGAGAAGCACAACCGAACTCGTCAACATGGCAAACGAGATCTGGGGATTATATTGGTGTACCATGGGACATCTACCTAGCCACAAGCCAACCAGAAGTCTTCCAGCTTGTAAATAGGCAGAGTCGGAGCCGAGGATCGGCTCCGATCCCATATGTAAGAATGAAGGTGAGATAGGACTACAGAACATCATTATTTTATAGCAAGAAGATTATATCATGCATTATAAAAATGCTACTGTTAAGCAGAAAATTTTATTTTTTACTTATATTAACTCTCCTTCTTCCTCCCCATCCTAAATATTCTTCCATAAATTAATAGCATGAAGTAGGGCATATGGTTTATAGTCCCCTAGAAGTTTAGCAAAGTCAAAAAAGTCTAATATTTTCATGTTTTCTTGTTCTATAATGTTTCACAAATATAATTATTGCTTTGTAATCCCATATTTATTTGGCAATTTATGAGTTGCTGGCTTTATTACTGTTGATCTCCATCTCCCAAACCCAATCTCTGCTTCATTTCCAGTATACTACCAGTTCTTCTAATCAGCTCTTGTGCTTTTTCCTTTCTCTCAAGCATTTTCTGTTGAAACACTAGAAAATGTTTTCACTGGCACAACCTCTCTGTGGTCTTTATTACCAGAAGAACAAGAAGCAGAATCTCCTTCTGTTTGATAGGTCATTTTTTGTTGGACAAACTTTTGTATTTCCTCCTTAGCATGCTCTGCATCAAAAATGATTTTGTCCCTGCAGAAAAGAATATTCTGAAAATAGCTTGGTACAGCAGTCTGAATCTCACACTTGCCTCTTGATATATCCTGATTATTTGAATAAATGTATTCCTCTTCTGCCCGGTGTATAGTGAGTAATCATTTTCCACACTCTTTCTCCCAGTTTTAGTACTTTGTCCTTCTGCCGCAATTTTGTCAAAAAAAAACTCACTTCTGGTGGTAGTACTGCATGTTTACTATTAAAGGTCTAGGTTGCTTTCTCATGGCCAGGTTTGGAGCATACACACGATGTGTCCTTTCAATAAAGAACTCCTGCTGTGTAATACCAGTCCAGTTGCTTATTTGTGCTTTAATTAAATTAACACAGTCTATTCTTTCCAGGTTCTCTGTACAGCATAAAATCTCAAGTTTTCCCTATGTGCTCTGCCCTCTAATTCTATTATTTTTTTAAACATCTCTTATTGAGCAGTCTCATATTCAGACACACTTTTCTTCATTTCAACCTCTGATTTTTGCAGCTTTATCACCTCATCTGAATATCTGTTTAAAGCTTCTTCCATTTTCCAGTCTTTTGTTATTTGAGTTGATGTACTCCTTCAGTGTTTTGTTTATTTTAATCATCTCTGAGTACATTTGACTTATTTTTTCCTCTAGGTTACTGGAAATCATGTCTTGCACCAAAGCTGGAGCTTTCACTACTTTTTGCTGAACAGCTGCAGAATTCTTCCCAGTCTGTGTTTTTTTTTTCTCACCTTTTGTGATTGGTTTTCTAAGTTTTCTGATTCTTTTTTGCTGGCACCCAGACAGTGCACTTACTGCCAAGTTACTGAAATTTACCCGAAAATATGAGTTTACTGGCTCTGTCTTCTGAGTTTCTGTTTTCACATTTGGAGAGCTGAAATTAACCTGTTACTCAATGTGAAACCACCTTGGAAGTCTCTAATATAATGTAGTCTTGAAAATGTGCAAAAGCAATATTTAGAATAGGAAAGCTGCAGTACCAAGAAAATAGTCTGAGCAGGAATATGATATAAAGGAACTTGAACAGGAGGGAGTATACAAATATTTGGGAACTGAAGAATCAAAAATAAAACATGAACAAATGTGAAAAAAGTAAGGAATATTTTAGAAGACTAAAATTAATTTAATACTGAAAACAGCCCTGACATCTAGGAACAAAGTCCAAGCTATAAACCAATTTGCTCTTCTTTTTCTATCTTACAGTTGTGGGATGAATGACTAGCCCCAAAAGGTATTAGATCAGTTGGACAGGAAAACAAGAATAATGTTTCACGCTTATTAAATGATACTAATCAGTGTATACTAAGATTATATATTCCTCGCTCTCAAGGAGGTATGGGCCTCCTTGAAACTGATTACATGTATAGATCTGCAAACACAGGACTGTATACATATCAGCTGACTTCATCAGATCCGAACATAGTGAGTTTTAAAGCAAGAGGACATCAAGTCTAAGATGACTTCCCTGCTTTGTTTAGCAGAAGCATATCAGTGTCAACCACGAAAGGAAATCAAACCGGATGTAGACAAAAAACAGGTAACTGAATGTGCCAAAAACAAAAGAAAGAATATAAGGAGAAGGATCAGATGAAGTCAAGTAATGTGGTGTGGAAAAAGCACAGAGATGCAAATACAGAAAACTGGAATAACCTCATATTGATCAGGATCTGAAGCAGGAATTTTTTAGGACAGGTGAATTTAAACCAAAAGATGAAAGGTTAATACTAGCGGTTCAGGATAATGAATTACATACACGTTAGTTTACAAAGTCCCTTGAACAAGTGGGAGAAAGACAAATGCACGTTCTGTAAAACAGAACTGGAAACAGTCGCACATCTTGTTGCTGGGTATACTACACTAAGGACATATATTGAAAGGCATATTAATATAGCAAGAGTGTTTTATTGGGGATTGTGCAAACATTACAGTACTGAAGTAGCTGAGAAGTACTGAAAACATCAGGCACAAAGCATTTCAGAGAATGATGATGCTTATGTTACATGAGAACACCCATTTTCAGCAGATCAGAAATAAGGATGCGAGAAAATCAGATGTAGTAGTCCATGAAAAGAATACAAAAGTAGCAATGAACACTGAAATTTCAGCACCCTGTGATTACAGTGTCTTATGTACAGAAAGACAAAAAGTTATAAAATACCAGGATTTGCTGGCAGAAACAGGGATAATGTGGAAGCAGGATACCCAGACAGTTCCAACAGCAGTTATAAAATACCAGGATTTGCAGGCAGAAACGGGGATAATGTGGAAGGAGGATACCCAGACAGTTCCAATAGCGGTTATAAAATACCAGGATTTGCAGGCAGAAACTTGGATAATGTGGAAGGAGGATAACCAGACAATTACAATAGTAGTAGGAACAATGGGTGTCATAAACGGGGATAATGTGGAAGGAGGATAACCAGACAATTACAATAACAGTAAGAACAATGGGTGTCATAAAGAATTTACCATTATATTTAGATGTGTTATCGATTTATGTAACTCCATATGAATTGCAGAAGGAGTCAGTTCTGGGCACACTGCTGGTACTGCGAAGAACACTTTTGGCTATAGTCAAAGACTGAAACAATACTAATCTCATAAACATTAATTATTCTTTGACTTAGGCATGGGGTTCATTTCCATCAAGGTATTAGAAATCCTAAAGACTGGGAAAAGTTAAAGAGCAATCCATAGAGTCCAAAAATATAACTCTCCCTCCTTTGTCAGGTTTCAAGAACCAACCTGTTTTGTTGTTAGTTAAATTAAACAACAACTTTTCTCTCCTGCTGTTAAGTTATGGATATAGTTTTCTTTGTATTACATAAAGCTCTAATGTCATGGTTTTAGAACCAAAGTCATTATTGAAACCCTCCTTATACTTATTATCCCTTACAAACATAAGGCTCAAATTAGTTAAAACACTGTCCTCCCCCATAGTACCTTTTTTCGGCAATGCCAAACTGAAAGAACAAATTCAAGTTAAAGTATTAATCACATCAGTTCTGCAAACACAGACGGAAGAAAAAACTTTTTTTGAAGAGCTTGAAGTGTTCCTCAGTTGCCACCAAATGGCTACAACTGTAAATATTCAAGTCTGATGTAGACGTACCTGCACAGTTAACAATCCCCAGGTGGTCTCCAACAACAATTATCTCATTTGGCATCACTGTTGTCCAACACTCCATGGTGAAGTTTGTTGATGTGTGTGTTCCCCCTTGTGGGACCACAGTTCAATTGTCAGTCTTTCAACCTCTCAATTATGTCATGGGAGTCTCCAAAAAGTATATATGTCAACTATAAGTTTTTGCTGGTCCTTTTCATAACTTTCATTGGTACTCTGGTTTTGAGTTCTACTGTTACTCGGTGTCAGCTGTGGTGGCTGTGGATATGTATTTTTCCCCTCATAACCTGTTTTATCATATCTTCCGTTTCTTCCATTCATTAAGTGGGATACAATGAGTGTCCACTTTTTCAAAAAATGTTAATATATTTGCCTTTCATTGTTTTTAGATAAAAATCTCATTAATTCACAATACATTCTATTAAATTAACTCTAGTAACTCATGATACAGGACTGAAATACTTTCATGACTGGAAATTTCCAAACTTGTAGTCCTTTTTGAACTCTGGTGGAACAGATGCATTTAGCAAAATATATAATTTGTAAATTGTGAAATTTCAAAAGCTTGCTCTCCAAAGTTCTCATCTGATGTCCTATGTTCCCCTTGGCTGAATTGTGCTGTTATTTTAAAATGAAGAGCGCTCTTTAAACCAAGTATCTAATTTAGGTGGAAATAAAGATTCACGTCTATGCTGGTGGTTTTGGGCTGCTTTACTCATTTCTGGCCATTTACAATGATTCACTGCCTTAGCACTTCCTGGCTGTTCATTCCTCAAGGTAACATCTCCATTAGATGCTGAATCATATGGTAAATTATGTAATTTACCTGAACTGGATACAAACCTTGTTAACTGCTGGACTAAACAGACAATTATTCTAGAATTTAAAATGCAATAGACCCCTCCCCCCAGAAAACAAATCTTGTGAAGATATAACAACTGTAGCATGTTGAGCAAAGACATATAGAGAAAGATTCCAAAAGACTTGCTCTCAGTGTAATTGACCACTTAACACCGACAGCAGGTCTTTTGGAATCTGGCCTCCAGTATAAGCCTGTTTATAGACAGGCCTTACACAGAAGTAAGTCACTCACACTGAGAGCAAGTCTTTCGGAATCAGGGCAGACTTGCACTAAGAGAAACTTCTTTGGAATCTGACCCATTATCTCAAAAATAACTGTCAGGAAAACCCACAGTGTTACTTGAATCAAATTAAAAAACACTGCATGTGTACAACTTCATGAGACTTTTTATTAGAAAAGATTACGAACTTCATGAATAACACTTAAGAACTGTCAAAGCAGGACTTCCAAGATGTTGATGCCAATACCTAACTGCGCACAAGGCAACTAGTTTGCAGTGACAAGCACTGCCTCCAGAGTTACAAACCAGATACTCCTGACATTATTTTATATTCTCACTCCAACCGTTTAATCTATAAAAAAGGGACTGTTGCCATTGAATTAGATGTAATTTAGGTGGACGAGGTGGGGTTCTGCAAAAATGTCTGAAAAAGACTAAAAGGTTGTTGACTGGTGGGTGGACACTAAAGAACCCCCCCCCAGTTTATGTTATTAATGTTTACAAGGACAATGAAGAAGCTGAAGAAGTATATAAAAATCTTGTTCTTTTTAATATTTGTATAAAAAACTTCACAATGTAAGTTGTATGTTATCTTGTAAATCAAGTATGTATAGTATACAGTCAAACTACTTTAAAAGCGAGGTGGGGTACATTTTAACAGTGACAACAAAGAATGTTTTTCTTAACTGTTATTTATCAAAGCTTATACTATAATAAAATAAGAAAGGCTGTAAAGTAGCAAGTTAAAATTAATATAAAGCTGGTCCTGGGCTGCTAGGCTGTGCAAAACTATTGAGCTTCTTATATGCAGAGTTAAAAGATACTTTACCATTTTTATATAGGTAGATGTCTAAATAAATGTCCTTAGTTTAAGCTACAGAATGGGGATTGTACATGCAAATACTCATGAAAAATAAAAGAAAACTATTAGAATAATGAAAAACGATAGTTCTTTGTTGCATTTGCAAAGTTATTAGTTGTTTATTTTTCATTACTATCTGTTTTTAAAACAAGGTACAATCAGATGCGAGCAATTTTAAGATATCTGACCAGTGTATTTTGACTGAAATATTGAAATAAGGTTCTTTCTTACATTTAAAAGTTACTACCTTTTTTTTTCTTTCATCAGAAAATGGTTTTGGGGTAATGACTGTACAGGTGCAAGCACTTACACTGCTCTGAATCAGATGTAAAATATATCATATATTTAACTTGTAAAGTGAAACTGGAAGCAGTTCAGTGAAAATAAATGAAATTAAAAACTGTGGGCTCATAGGATATTACTAGGCTATCAACCTGGAGGTCATTCAAGCCTAGCTGTTTCATCTCAATGTAATACCACAGCTACATTAGTCAATACCCAGGATTGTATTTACTGAATGCCCATGCCAAGAGTGTTGTGGCACTGTTCCTAGTAAGAATTTTTAGTGCCCCATCAACTCGTCCAGGTCCTTTTGAACTGTGTCATAGAGGTGCTCTGCTTTACATGAATTGACAGCCTATTCCAAAGATGTGGAAGTTGCTGGGAGACAAATCTGTCCCTTCAGCACATCCTATTCAAGTCACAGGCCATATTTATGTCCCTGGAATGGGTAGCTCTAGTCCCATTTGATTTACGGATGTGCAGCAAGTTCATTAGGTCTGGGTCGCAGATTGCTCTGTAAGCCAGGCATAAGTCTCCCCTAAGAATTCTATGTATAGAGTATAGTGACAAGGACTTTAGTCGGTCTGTGTAAGGCATGTGCTGAAATCCCTTGATCTTCTTAGTTACAAACTTCTGAAGTCTCTCCAATTGCTGCAGATGCTTTGTACGGTACATGCTGAATGGGACGTTATACTCAATTATGGGCCTGATTAGTGACTAGTATACAGGAGTTATAACCTCTTTTGCTCTAGAGACGATGCCTTTGCTAGTAGACACAAGGTGGTCAAAGTTAAAGCTGCAGTCTACTTGTGATCTCAGATCTTTTAACACTTTGTAGGTACATAGAGTATTGTTGTTAATTTGACAGAGTGAAGGGACACTGTTTTTACTGAAAGGGAATGGTGATGCATTCCAAATTATTCACTCGTGGAGCCCAAATTAGGGTATGAGTACAGCAATACAAGAGTAGTAGTAGGATAGTTCTCCTTAGATGATGAAAGTGTTCATTGAACACCACAGGAATCACAGAAACCACAGGAATAATTCCAAAAGTTTAATAACGCTTTCCTGGTGATGCATTTCTTTGCATTCAGTTTCAGACCGTGACTAAGACACCAGCTGGAGATTCAATAACTACACCCAGTTTACAGTCATCTGCAAACCTGGCCAGCCACAGCCCCTTTGTTTTGGCCTAAACGTCTGAGAAGTATATGCCAAACAGTAGGGGGGGCCAGCACTGACCCTTGTAGCACCCAGCTGGTGACAGGTCTGCTAGTTGATGTGGAGTCACCACTCTGATAGTGTGTGACCAGTTTGTGAGCCGGTTGGAAACCCATCTTACAACAAAGGTGCTTACATTCAGTCTGGTAAATTTATCAGTAATGTCTGAGTGTGGGATTATGTCAAAGGCTTTTGTCATGTCGAGGTATGATGTGTGCACAGATTTGCCCTTATCAAAGGCCCTAGTCACATTTTTGAAGAAATCCACCAGGTTTAACAGGCAGGATCTGACGAAGCCGAATTGGGTCGGATCCAGGGTTTGGAGGTTGGCTATGTCTTTATTTATGAGGTCCATGATAATATGTTCCATGACTTTACAGATGAGGCTGGTCAGACTTATGGGTCTATAATTCCTTGGGTCTGCTGCTAAGCCACCTTTGTGGGGAGGAATAACTGTTACTGTTCTCCATTCCTTAGGAACAAAGCCAGTGGTTAGGCTGTGATTGAATAGGGTACTTAATAGTGATGCTAGTTCATGTTTTAGTTTGTTTATAAGACAGTTGGGGATGCTATCTAGTCCCACAGAGGCTGTATCTTTTCCCCCGAGAGAAAGCTTTAATGACCTGCTCTTCGGATATGCAGGTTGGGGAAGTTGGGAGCAAGGTTTGTCATAAGGTTGGGGGGGATAAGGGAGTGAAATTTTTGGCAAATCTGTCTGCTAGCAGGTTTGCTATTTCTGTGGGATCAGTGTGTGTGATGCCGTTAGTCACTAGTTCTGCACATGCTTGGGTCCTACCTTTTAAGCTATTTACGTAGCTGTAAAACGCCTTATGATTATCCTTGGCTGTGACTGCCAAGTTTTTCTCAAAGTTACCTTTAGAGAATTGGACATATTGTCTTATTTGCCTGTTGAGGCTGAGGAGGGTGCTTTTCCATTTTTGGGACCTCGCCTTAGTTTTCTTAGACAGCAACGTTTTTCATTTATTGTAAAGTTTGTTGATGCTGGATGTCCACTATTGCAGCTTTTTTTTTCTTTTTTACTTGGGGGTCCTGGCTTTGATTCTTTCTGGAACAGCCGAGTCTATACACTTACACAAGTGATTGTACAGGGCTTTAATGTAAGCTTTGATGTAAAAACCACTTCCAGCTGGGGGTGTGGCGTATAGTTTGCTTTGGTGAAGTTTTTCAGTCTGACTTCGCCCTTTGTAAGTTCTGGTGTTAGTGTCAGTTTGAAGGTGGCCAATTTGTAGTCAGATTTAACTAATGAGGGGTCCGACAGTTGTGGTGGTGTATGTTTGTCATGATAGTGAGGAGCAGATCTAGTACGTTTGCGCCTCATTGGGGTTTGAACAATTTGTTCCAGGGCATTTGAATTAACAATGTCAGGGAACTTTTGTGCTAGTGAGTTAGGACTAGAGTAGGTTTCCCAATTGATGGTGGAATAACTAAAATCCTCCATGACTAGAAAGTTTGGCAACATTTGGATTGACTCCAGTTTGGTCAAGTAGGCCTTGTGCACATCATGATCCATGGAGCGGGTCTTTAGCTATGACTTGAATGGCGGTCTTACCCACAGTAATCTGAACATTGGATAACTCCACGGACTTGTCCCTTCCAATTAGTTGGGAGGTGAATTTATCTCTAATATAGATAGAAACACTGCCTCCTTTGACTCTGACATGTTTGCTTTGCAGTCTGAAGGTGCAGAAGGTATTGTAGCCTTCTAAGACCAGGGTATTCTCCGAGGCCTTGAACCAGGTTTCTGTGACTGCACAGACTTCTGCATACTCCAGTGATAAAAGTGCTTCCAGGGTGTGCAGTTTTTGGTTTAAGCTCCTACTGTTTAGCAACATGACCCTTATTTTGTTATGGTTGGCAATTTTCATGTTGGCTATTTTGTTTTTGAGACCTTGACTAAAAAAGGCACTATGGGGGAGGCAAGAGCGTTTGCCAGTAGCCAAAATTATAGGGGTGCCAGGTGCAAACAGTCTCTGGCAAAGCAGCGAGATTTGTTGACCATGGCATCCCAGGCCGACAGAAACTGGATCTCCTTTGAATGACACCAAAAACTAAGCCAACTATTGAAATCGATCATTTTTTGCTTATACTGTGGCATCATTCTAAGAGAGGGTAATATGCTGCTCAAAGCTATTGACATACCTTCCTGGGACACATACTTGGAGAGCTCAATCATGTCTCTCTTCATATAGTCTAGTGAGGTAAATCTCAGGTCGTTCACTCCAACATGAGCTATGACAGAGTCATAATGGTACTTGTTGCAGAGACATCTGCGCGCATGTGTGATCTGACGAATCTTGGCACAGGACAAACAGCTGACTATGACTTTTTCCTTATCTAACCTGGTGAGTGGGACATCCATGTGTCTCACTATGGAGTCTCCAATGACAAGAACATTTAGTATTTGAGTGTTATGTCTTAAGGTATGGTAAGGTATGGTATGCCGCAAGGTTAAGCCTTAATGTATAGTCCAGTTTTCGGGCTAGTGCTGAATTCAGGGCTGTGATACAAGTTTCTGAGTTGCCCATACCATACTTGGATAGAGGGAAGTTTCTCTGTTCACCTGTGAGAGAGAGGAACTTTGAGCAGCCATCTGTCCCTGGAGGAGTGGTTCCAGCCCAGAGGTTAGTAGTTTAAAAACCGCGTTTGCAAGTTTGTTTGCGCCGGGCAGCACTGGTTAGCTAGGGTTAAATTATTCTCGGCTCCACTAAGTCTCCTCTTCAGTTTTTCACTTGAAACTAGTCTAACTCTCAACCTAAGCACTCAAAAAGCATCCTACAGCCCAGCACGGACTCAAACCTAATAGTAAGCACTAATATACCCCAACACTTGACTGCCCAGCAGGGCAAGGCTCTTTATCCACCCCTCACCAACCAAGCGACTAAGCAGCTCACCCTACTATTCAGGCATGACCAAAGGGCAACTTCAGGTGTACTCTCCAGTCCAGCTGGTGAATCTGGGTATCCTGAGGCAATGTTACAACTGCCTCATGTACACAGACAGTCCACTCCTCCTACCACAAAATACTAACATATGCGAGAGATGCAATTATACAGCCAAACTGGAGGCTAAGGTCTCTCCACCCAAGACTAGAACAGACAATCATGAGGAGAAGGTTAACACTTGCACCACACCAACAGCCTCACACAGACCTACTAAACCTGCACTGGCAAAATATACACATAAATACACAAAATCATACTCGGAGGCTCTAAATAAAAACCTGCAAAAGCATCAGAGAGCTCCAAAGCAGACACCCACAAAACCTGCACCTCCAGTCACAAACCAGACAACACATAAAACACAAAATCAATGTGCCGCACAATCACAGCCCTTAAGGCGAAATAACATACCTAACACACTAGTAATAGGCAACTCAATAGTCAGGCACACTGACTCCCCACTCACTAGGCTGGACAAGGAGAAGGTTACTGTTAGCTGCCTATTGGGAGCCAGGATCCGCCACATAACACAAGCACTCAGGTCACTCTAGAACAAGTACAAATATGACTCTGTCATTGTTCATGTTGGTGTGAATGATCTGAAATGTACCTCCCTGGACTACATGAAAAGAGACATGAGCTCTCTGATCATATAGCCCAGGTGGGTATGACCTGATCCTGAGTAGCATCCTGCCCTCACCAAGAATGATAACTCAGTAGAAAGACAAAATGATCAATTTCTACAATTGGCTAAGCTTCTGGTGTCATTCAAAGGGGATCCAGTGTCTGTCAGCCTGGGATGACATGCTCAACAAGCCGCGTTGCTTCGCAAGAGACAGCTTGCACCTGTCACGCCTTGGCTTTCGAATACTGGCCAAGGCTCTTGCTGCCCCCATAGTGCCTTTTTTTAGGCAAGGCTCAAAATTCAAACCCACCACCGTAAACAGCACAAGTAAAAAAACTGAAGGTTATGCTACTCAACACCAGGAGTTTAAATTTCAAAATGCATGCGCTCGAAGCACTCCTAAGTATGGAGAACGTTGACATCTGTGCAGTAACTGAAACATGGTTCAAGGCTCCAGAGAGCTCTCCAGCACTACTGGGCTACAACTCATACCACACATTTTGGCCACAGAACACGGACCGAAACACAAAAGGAGGGGGTGTATCCATATTCATCAAGGATACTCACACCTCCAGCTAGTGGCACAGCATGATACCTCTGAGATCATCCATGTGCAACTAACATCCGGCAAATCTGCAATGCAAATTGAGGCCTGTTACAGATCACCCTCCATGACCCAGGACCACCACTCCGCCTTTCTGGAGACACTGGAAAACATGAAGGTCCTACCGAACACCCGATATTGGGCGATTTCAATTACCCTACCATTAACTGAGAAAACTACTTGAGTACAAGCTCCCAGGCTCAACGCTTCCTGGAATTTATAAATTCAAATGCCCTGGATCATTTGGTAAACTCCCCTACCAGAGGCCACAACATATTGGAACTGGTCATCACCAACATGGGTGACAGGTGCTCCGTTCCGGAGGTCAGCCTGTCACTGGTTAGATCAGACCATAAACTAATCACCCTGGATGTCCACACCCCACCACTATCCCCAACCAAGGAAACCACAGTGAAACACTTTTCTAAAGCAAACTTCACCTTACTTAAGGCAGAGATGGTAAGTTTCACAGCCCCCACGCTAAAGGATAACACTGCCTAAGATGCAGAATCCTTTACAATTGCACTCTATAAGCACCTACAAGGATGCATGGATCGTGCCATCCCTAGCAAGACCAAGACTCACTCCCCTAAGAGAAGGAAACCAGTCTAGTGGACCCCTGCCATAAACAGGTTATACAACAGAAGGAGGAAACTAGTTCAGAAAAAAAGCAAATCCCAAGAAGGAAAGACATTCCTGATCAATAACAGTAAGAAACTAAGGTCCCTCATAAAATCATCCAAGGCTAACTTTGAAAGAAAAATAGCCAAGGATTCGAAAGATAACCACAAAGCCTTCTTTAGCTATGTCAAGAATCTAAGTGGCAACTCGCAGATATGCTCTGAGCTAGTGCAAAATAGCACAAATTTTACTGAACCTACTGATATTGCGAACATCCTGGCAGATATATTCAGTGCAAACTTCACCTCCCTCTCACCTTCAAAAGAGCCCACAACAATACCGGAAAAGTGTAGTGTCCCGGAAATCACAGAAGCACAGGTGAAAACAGTTTCAAAAGCCAAAAACACAGCATCAGTGGGGCCAGATGGTGTCCCAGGCTGCATCTTGCACGAGCTAAAGAACGAACAAACCCCCCACCTAAACACGCTGTTCAACCTCAGCCTTTCCACAGGCTACGTGCCCATAGAATGGCACACAGCAACGGTTATTCCGCTCCACAAAGGAGGGGCCACAACTGACCCTGGTAACTATCGCCCCATAAGCCTTACTAGCCTGGTCTGCAAGGCTATGGAGCGCATCATCATGGAACTCATTAACAAAGATATTGGGAATCTTCAAACACTTGATCCGACCCAGTTCAGCTTTGTTAAGGGCAGACCATGCCTACTAAACCTGGTTGACTTCTTTGAGACAGTCACCAAGGCCATAGACGAGGGAAAGGTGGTTCACACAGCCTACCTTGATCTCGCCAAGGCGTTCAACACCATTCCTCACTCGGGTATTATAGAAAAACTCACAAGGCTGAACATAAACCCCTACGTCACAAGATGGGTTGCCAACTGGCTTACAGACAGAACTCACACGGTAAGAATAGCGGGCTCCAGGTCCGACTCTAAACCAGTCACAAGTGGTGTCCCGCAAGGCTCGGTTCTGGCATCCCTACTGTTCGGCATATATTTCTCAGAAGTACAGGCAAACATAGGAGGACTATGGCTAACCAAGTTCGCCGATGACTGCAAACTGGGAGCCATAACTGACTCTCCAGCTGACACAGACATCCTTCACAAAGGCCTAACTGGTGTTAAAGTCATGGCCTCAAGCTAAATGCCAAAAAATGCATAGTCATCCCGTTTGGGAAAAACAAAACAGCCATGAATTACCACATAGGTGGCAGCCCCCTTAATACAGAAGAGGTAATAAGAGATCTGGGGACCCAGGTAGATAGTAATCTCTCCTTTGACAATCATATTGCCAAAGTAGTTAGGAAATCCTTCTATGTGGCACATCTAATTACTAAGGGGTTTGCATCTAGAAATAAAGAGGTTATAGTGCCCCTCTACTCATCACTCATCAGACCCATCATAGAGTACAATGCCCCATTTGGGATGTACCTCACAAGACACTTCCAACAGCTGGAAAGACCACAAAAGCACCTCACCAAGAGGATAACTGGCCTCAAACATATGTCCCATGCAGCCCTACTGAAAAAACTCCAGCTGTACTCAGTGGCATATCGCTTACTCAGAGGTGATCTCTGCCTGACTTACAAAGCCATGTCCGACTCAGAATTGATGGACATGCTCCACCTAAAAAAGTCCAAGTCACTGCGAGCCACGCACTCTAGTGAGCTAAACCTTGCCACAACAATAAATAGAACATGCTGGAGGGATAGATTCCTGTCACAGAGACTCCCCATGCTTTGCAACAAAATTCCTAACTACATTAGGCAGAGCCCCTCACTAACACTCTTCAAGAGAAGTCTTGACGAGTAGATGGGTAACAGAAAATACACCCCTGGGATCACTTCATTGGCATTGCTTGACACAGGTTCGGTTAATTAATTAATGGGGTGGCGAAAACCAACATACTCTGGCTAGGCTTACAAATTCCCTCGGGCAGATAGCCTAGTACCTACCTATGAACCTAAGGGCGTGGTAGGTGAGACACTGGTGCTGCTATGTGTCTTGGGTGCTGTGGGAACTGTGTTAGTTGTAGCAGTCTTTTGTTTTGGAGGTCTCTGGTGTTTTTTGAGAGAACCTCCACATATGTTGATTTATGTGTTGGATGTGTACTATGTGCATGAGTAGTGGTGGGTGAGTTGACAACCTCTTCAGTGTTACTGTTTTGAGTGCAAGATAGCAGGGATTCAAGATTCTTGGTGTAGCTACATCTCTCACACTCTGTACTAGAGTGAGTTATTAGTAGTGGGTTGTCAGTGTACATGATGCAATTATTAGGAGGAACAAGGGTAGTCCAACTGTCCATAATGCTAGGCTTGAAGAACTGTTATCACAAAGGGGGTGCTTTCAGGACTGATTTAGGACGTATTTCTGATGGGGATTTTGGCTGGTGGTTTAATAGGTCAGAGCTCACTAGGAATACGTCTTAGACAACAGATGTACTAAGGATGAGTACTACACTAATGTACTACAGCTGTATCTAAGGGAAAAACTGTCAAAATTATCTGTCTCTCGAAGGCACACAACTGTGCAGCAGTGCGCAGTGCTGCAAGAAGCAAAACAAGCAGAAACCTACTCAAATGCGGGGCTTAAATACTAGAATCTTAAAAACTCAGAACCACGAATGAGGGTGCTTACTCCAAGCCCTACACCAATCACCCTTCACCAGACAGGTTCCAATCAGCACACTTCTCTCAGAAGGGTGCAGAAGTGTCCCTTCCAATTAAAGATGGTGTGTAAAATGTGCTAAGAATACAACAGCCACTACAAACAGACCCAGATGCAGCAAACATATATATCTAGACTATGCTACAGCTACTAGCTACACTAATTAAGATGAGAAACACTAAAAACTGTTTTAAACAGCAGCAAAACAGCAGTGAGACACTAAAAATGTTTTAAACAGCAGAAAAAAACAGCAAGGAGACACTAAATGCTTTAAACAGCACACAAATCAGTTATTTAAAACACTGTTTGGCTGGAAAACAGAACAGATGCTTTGAAACAGTGCCAGCGTTTCGCAGTATCCTACTCTTGTGCTCCTGCCCATCCAGCTCTAACCTGCTCTTTCCTACCGGAAGCCAAGCCCACACTAAGAACGCACAACCAAGGAATTTCTGATCAAATCTAAACTCCCATTTTTCTCCCAGCAAGGAACTTTCAGTGAAACTTGTGCTCCCGCCCATCCGGCTCTAACCTGCTCTTCCCTACCGGAAGCCAAGCCCACACTAAGAACCCACAACCAAGGAATTTCTGATCAAATCTAAACTCCCATTTTTCTCCCAGCAAGGAACTTTCAGTGAAACTTGTGCTCCTGCCCATCCGGCTCTAACCTGTTCTTCCCTACCGGAAGCCAAGCCCACACTAAGAACCCACAACCAAGGAATTTCTGATCAAATCTAAACTCCCATTTTTCTCCCAGCAAGGAACTTTCAGTGAAAGTATGTGTTATTCTTAACCTTTTGTAACAATTTAAGGTAGTACATAAACTCAAGTAGGTCGTGGTGCGCTTCCCCTGCCAGGTTAGCCAGCAGCCAAAGCTTTCCCCTTTTCTCGTCTCTTAAATAACCCTACTCTCCCTAGTATATTTCTATCCCTTTTCTGACTTCAATAGCTCCCCCCCAACTGGATTTGAGACTTTGTGGCTTCAATCTGATTGCCGACTAGGTGACGCTCCTCTATTTTCTTGCTGTCTCTACTAATTTTCCCTCTCTCCTCCTTATCTTACCTACTTAGCTCCTATACATCTCTTCTACTGCTCTCTCCCTCTCTATTTCTCCCTGGATTACCTCTCCTCATTTTTTTTTCTCTTCCACTTAGCAAACGCCCATCTCTATTCCCACTCAAAGCCTATTACCTTCTTCTACTGTCATCTCTTCTATATGTTTACCAACAACTATATTTTTCTGTTAGTCTTTTAACCCACTACACATCTTTGCAAACTTACATTCTGCTCTCTCACTCTCCTGATTGTTTTCCCTATCATTCTCCTTCCTTTGGCTCTTCCCGCTCCGTTCGCCCTGCGGGCTCACTCCGCTCCCCTACCTTGCCCCCAATTTCCACCCGCCCCCAGCACCTCCACATATATTCCTCATATTTCCCCTTCCTCTCTCACTAATTATCTAATCCTAGCCTTCTCCTCATTACCCCTCCCCCTCTTACTCCTCCCACACCACCATACTTTTCCCCTCCTTAACTTAGTCTCTTTCTCTCCCCTACAAACAATTTTAACCCCATCTACTTCCGCAACTCTCCCTCCCAATTTTCCCTGTCCACTTCCACTACTTTTATTCCATTCAATACTCCCTTTCTAAACATGACCTCCCAAATCCTTTACTCTATCTGTGTCCCATGCTCCCTTCTCATACTCCTAATTCCTCTCTATTATGCTACTTCTTACCATTTCAAAACTCCCCCTTACCTTCCTTCCACACAAACTATCCCTAGCTCTCACCTGCAACCATTATAGTCCACCCACTTTCATAACATATCTTCCACTCTAATTCAACCTAACCTACTGTACCTATTCCATCCCAAACTCTTCTCCACAACAACTAAATCATTCACTCATATACTACAACTAGCCCCAAGCAGTCTCCCACTACATAAACCCAAAAAACTAAAAGTTATCCTCTGCAATGACCTAGCCTTATCTGGAGATATCCATCCCAAGCCTGGCCCCTGCAACACCACTAACAACTCCTCCCCCTCCCCCTACCTCTCCCACATCACACGACCCTTCTTCCCCTCCCTCCTCTACTTCTGCTTCCTCTCCTAACACCCTAAAGTTCTTCACTATCAATGCCCAAAGCCTTAATAACAAAATACACCAATTACAAGCTTGGATTTACCACAACCAACCTGATATCTTAGCTATCTCCGAAACCTGGCTAAAATCCCACATTGCCAACTCTGAAATCTTACCTCCTGGTTTCCAAATTCACAGAACCGACCGATTAAATAAAAAAGGTGGAGGCTCTGCGCTAATCTACTCTAACCATCTTTCCTTAATCCCCCTACAAATCCCAATTCCACAATTCAAAAATTCTGAACTAACCGCTAGTCTACTACGATTAAATAAACATAAGAATATCTACATTATCTCCCTATATATCTCCCCAGGCAATAACATTTCTACCCTTGAAGATATTCTTCACTGGGCCTCAACTGAAATAAAATATGAAACCCACATCCTAGGCGATGTTAATATTGATTGGAATAAAATCAACTCACCTTCCCCCTCCCTATTCATTAACCTTTACAACTTCTCCCAAGTAATCCACTCCACCACTCGTCCTAACAAAAACCACCCCCCAGGATCCATCCTTGACTGGATCCTAGTCTCTCACCCCAACAAAATAATTCTCTCTGGCACCAGCCCTGACTCCTTTAGCGACCATCTCCCAGCATTAATTTACCGCTCAGCCAACTCCATCCAACATCAACACCACTACATCCACACTTCTAATCTTAGCAACTTCAACCCCACTATTTTCTCAAACACTTTTAAACATATAAACTGGCAAATACTAAATACTCTTCCCCTTGACAATGCTGTAGAACACTTTAACTCTGTCTTCCTAAATACTCTCAACTCCCAAGCCCCTCCTAGAAACAAACGAGTCAAAGCTAATTCTGCTCCTTGGCTGTCCAAAGAAACAAAACTTAACATGCATCTTAGGGATAAATCCTGGAAGCTTTACCAGAAAAATAAAATGTCTTCTACCTTGCTCCAATACACCCAACTACGCAACCAAGTAAAAAAACGTATCACCTTAGACAAAAAAACCTACTACAATAAATTTCAGTCCGACATTAACAAGAACCCAAAAAAATTCTGGAAAACAGTTAATTCCCTACTTCATCCAGGGTCCAGGAATAATCCCTGCCCTGACCCTAGTATAACTGACATGGAACTAAGCTCTCAATTCAACACTTTCTTTACAGAATCCATAGCTTTGCTAACCAAATCTTTCCCAAACAATAATCCATCCAATTCCCTTCCCCAACACCTAACACTCCTAATAACTGTCCACTCAATTTCCAGCTCAAACCTGTTTCAACCACTTTTATAAAAAGGCTCCTATCCAAACTAAAGCCATGCTCCAATGCCCCTGACAATTTACCTTCCTCCTTCCTCAAATGTGCTGCTGAAGGTATTGCTCTCCCAATCTCCATTCTAATTAACAGATCCTTAAAAGAGTCTTATGTACCCAAACTTTGGCGTTTAGCCTACATTCTACCTCTTCACAAAGGAGGCAAAAACACCAATATCTCCAATTTCCGCCCCATTGCCCTACTTTCACCAATATCTAAAATTCTAGAAAAATGTGTCCACCACCAACTTATGCCTTACTTAACTCAGAATCATCTCCTAACACCCACCCAACACGGTTTCCGCCCCGGCCACAGCACCATTACTGCCTTGCTATCCTTCTTAGAAACTGTATATCGTGCCTGAGATTCTGGACTACTAGTATCCACAGTACTCCTAGATCTCTCTAAAGCTTTCGATACTATCTCCCACAAACACCTTCTCTTTCATCTGTCTAACCTTCATCTCTCCCAAGATACCCTTTCCTGGTTCTCCAGTTACCTATCTGACAGATCTCAAGCCGTCAGATGGAAGAACTCTACCTCCTCCTTCTTACCAACTCCCACCGGCGTTCCACAAGGGTCCATCCTTGGTCCCTTGCTTTTCAACATTTTTATAAATAACCTTCACTCTGTCATTCCTGACACAACAGTTATCCAATACGCTGACAACTCCACCTTAGTCTGCACCGCCTCTAACCTTCCTGAACTTCTAACTAAAACCCAAATAGCTTTCTCTACTACTGAGAACTGGATGCACCAAAACCATCTCTCTCTCAACTCCAATAAATCTAAAATACTTCTTTTCCCTCCTCCAGGGCTTTCTCTTTTGACAAAAATGCATTCAAAGTCCTAAGCCAAACCAACTCTGCTATAGAAGTAGTCCCTTCTGCAAAACTCCTCGGCATTACAATAGATGAACACCTTAAATTCGATATCGACATACAACAAAACATAAAGAAAACCCACCAAAAGTTAGGTATGCTTTATAGGAATCACCACTTTCTCTCCAATTCCTCCAGGCACACCTTAGCAACTACCTACCTTCTACCTTTTTTACTATATGGAGCCCCTCTACTAACTAACCTGTCTTTCTCTAACACATCCAAGCTTGAAACTTGCTATAATAAGATCTCTACATTTGCAACTAAATCTAAAAACTCTACTCACCACTGCCTTTCCCTACAATCTCTGAAATGGCTAGAACTCTCTAACCACCTAGATTATCTCCAACTAACTTCCACTCACAAATTAATATTCTACCCAGATAAATGCCCAGCCTTAACAAACATCCTTCCCCCATACATCCCAAATAGATCTCTGAGATCTGAACACCAAAATGTAATCTCTATCCACAAACCCAAACGTCCTGCAGGCCAGCTCCTTCTCTCTTTCTCTCTAGGCAAAAAATGGAACTCCCTACCTCCTTTACTTAGGACCATACCAAACTCTGACTCCTTCAAATCCAAACTTTTCTCTTACCTGTCTTCTAAACGGAAATGTTCCTGCTCTCACCCTACATAAATTCTAGGAAATTTTCTCCTTTGAGCTCTCTCTACTCCTTTCTCCATGCTCCCTCAAACAAATATTTTTCTATTCTCCTAAAACAAACCTAAGCTACACTCTCTGTTTGAGAAATATCTCTCTTGACTCCAAGTATATAAATATTGTAAATAACATGTAACCTCAGAGCCTTGTAGTATAGACAGTTGAATCCTGCTGCCCTCAATGAAAACTCCTGTAAATTATGTTCTCTACTATCTTTAACTGTTTTTTAAAAGTATATTTTTTTATGCATTTGCTTTTCTTACTGTATGAATTTTATAATTGTAACTTTACCTTCAACATTATGTAACCTTTATTGTATCATATTGCTTATGTAGCTTTTCTCCCCGGGCTGCTGCCCTGAATGAAAACTCCTGTAAATTGTGCTCTCTACTATCTTCAACTGTGTTTTAGAAGTATATTTTTATGCATTTGCTTTTCTTACTGTATGAATTTTATAATTGTAACTTTACCTTCAACATTATGTTTGTATCATATTGCTTATGGAGCTTTTCTCCCCCGGCCTCCACTGAAAATGGGCACTTTCTGGCCCAGTGGACTCCCCGGTAATCAAACCAAAATAAATAAATAAAAAATTACTTTGCAAACAGTGAAAATGGCCAAAAAAAAAAAAAAAAAAAAAACACAAAATAAAAAACTTTGCAACAGTAAAAACAGTAACACAACACTATTTAACATTCACAGTAAGACAAACAAATGCATTACAAAGAGTGTGGTTTAGTTTACAGTATTTAAATACAGTATTAAATAAGAACACAATAAAAGTGCAGTAAATAGTATAATCAAGCAAAAAAACAGGCAACTTATGAATAGTCATGCAAGTAGATCTCACATTAGAAGCCTCAGTAGTTTAATGCCTTAAATATAACTGTGCACAATTTAGTTCATCTAAGGGCAGGCAATATACTTTTTTTCTTAAGGCTAAATATTAAAGTTTACTGAAAGCATGCAAGCTATTTTTCACATCTGGGAGGGGGAACATTTAATATAAGGACAGAAAGCAATATGCGTTTGTGGGAATACAGGCTCTAACATCCGAGTTAGGATGGATAAAGTACAGTTGTGTAAAATCTTACCATAACAGTAGATATCCTTCTCTTTACTGTTTCAGTATTCCTTATGTTAGGGATCTCTTGCCAAGGATAACCCGACATCAGGGCAGTATACCAAAACCTTAGGTCGTAATAGGGACATTGTATGTCACAAGTATGCTCCCTGTTCACAGCTTAAGGCATAAAGGTGATGCACGGATGTACCCTCCTCAAAACTAAGGCTTTGGTATACTGGCTGGATGTTGGGCTAGGAATACTACAACAGTGATATGGAAGGACATCCCTAATCTGAAAATAGGTAATGCCTGTCAATGCAGTTAACTGGGGGGCAACTGTCTCTACTTGAAAAGGTAAAATTTACTTTTTAGAAATGTACACAGTTACATGTGTTTGCTGTAAGTCAGAGGTGAATTAAGGATTTAAATCTAGTGTTTTTGTTGTTTCCTGAGTGCTTTATTGGAGGGAAAGAGAAGTATTAGAAAAGGTCACATGCGTTCCAAGAGAGATGAGAAGCAACTGCATAAAATATTATCCTGCCAAACATTAGTTTGTACATGTAAGCTGCAAACTACAAACACACAGTCAAAAGAAATGTCATGTATAATATGGGGAAGTAACAGCTTTTTATCAAAATGTCTACTTTGTCAGTAATACGGAATGGAAATGGCCTTGCAGGTACAGCCAAAAACCAAAAAGTATTAAATTATATTAAAAAATCTAGGGTGCAAATAGTAATGTTACAGGAGATGTATCTGGACAGAAATGAACATGTGAATTTGACTATGAAATGATTTTAGGATAGACATTCAGCAGAGTAGTGAGGATAAAGAAAAAGTGTAGTAGTAATAATACAGATCTCAGCAGCATCTCTGATAGTGACAGAAAAGGGAAAGAAGAGAATAATGGTAGATTTGGGGAAGTAAGGAGCTATTGGCAGTGGAGGAGGATTCTGCTGACATGAACTTATATTCCATTTAAAACTATGTTTATGGAGCTTAGGTGAATTTTTAGAGAAATAACAAGTGTTCAGCTGGGTATATTATTTTTATTTATTTATTTATTTTATTTAACATTTGTTGACCAGGAAAGTCCGACTAGGTTCCACAGATCCTGTTTTCAGCGGAGGCCCGGGGAGAAATGCTCCAGAAGCATGTCTTTAGAATGTGGGAGGAAACCGGAGTACCCGGAGGAAACCCACGTGAAAGCAGGGAGAACATGCAAACTCCACACAGAAGGCACCCCAGCTGAGAATTGAACCGGAGAACCTCTTGCTGTGAGGTGACAGCGTTAACCACTGCATCACTGCACCTCCCATATTATTTATGATTAAGTAATGAAACCTGATTTGCAATAGTGAGAACATACCAGAGAACCCAGAAGGGAAACTGTAAATAAGAAAGGGTAGAATTCTGAAGAAGTATATGAGAATATTTGGTATGGAAGATGTGAATTTAGTAGCAGGAACTCAGAATTTATACATTATTTGCAAAGATGCAATAAATAACTGGACTAGACTGGATAGAAATAATGGGCCAGATTCCAAAAGACTTGCTCTCATTGTTACTTATCCTGGGTGGGAAACCAAATGGAAATATTTGTGGTAGACTTGTTTATACCAAAGGAAAATGAAAACAAGGCTCAAGAAGTAATAGCTAAGATAAGAAGATAGGGGAATATGAGATAAAAACAGTGATGTATAATCTATCAACAGGGAAGTTAACAAAACAAATGGTATTCCTGTGGAAATTTGGAAGTTAGTTAGGGAAAGTGATAAAGATCTGGAAGGTTTTGTTTGGGTTCATGTTGATCCATCAAAGGTGGTTTTGACGAATGCAAATTAACCAATATCAGGTCACCAAAACTGCCTTCAGTTAACACTGAAACAACCTTGCACTCCCCATGTTGGGGGACACCCCCTGGAATTATATATACAAAATCGGAGGATGCACAGCAGTGGAGAAAAAGGCAATCTCCACTTTCATTGAAGGCAGTTTTGACAAACTAGCTTCAGCTTCTTTGGATTTGCTGAAATTGTCTTCAATGGACTGACATGCTTCTATTTTGTTCAACAGTATTTTAGAAGGGAAAGTACCAATAACTTAGAAGAAAACTGTGGTGACTGTACTCCCAAAGAGGGTAACGACCCTTCAGATCCAGCTACATATAGACTTATTTCATGTTTAAGCCATGATTTTAAAATATTTATGGTTGTACTGATTAAAAGAATAGCTTAAGTGTTATCAAATGTTGATAGGAAAGGATCACTGTAGTTTTGTAGGGAAAGACAAGCATCTGGCAATATTAGTAGAGCAATGACGATCCAGACGGAAGCAAAGTGTAAGAAAACATTGCAATTATTGTTGGGTATAATGCAAAGAAAGGGTTCCTATCTGAGTTGTGTTTGCTCAAAGGTTTCAGAAAGGAATGCCTTCTTTCTCCACTATTACTTGCTGTATATTTAGAGCCTTTGGCAAAGAAAATAAAGAACTCACACATTCAAGGATACAACTGGTATGGTACTCGAGAAAAGTTAGCTTTACTTTTCAGATGATATTTCATACTAAATAAATCCAGAAAAATGAATGTTGGTGTTGTGGAACATTCTGAGACAGTTTCAGTTCTTTTCAGGATACAAAATAAACGAAGATAAAACATGGGCTATAGTGGTAAAGTATGTACTAAAGTGTGACTTGGTTCAACAATACCCATATTTGTGAGGACTTGATAAAATGAAGTATTTAGGTGCATGGATTAAAAAAGGTTATGTTATGGGAGCTAAGGATCACTGGGAATACACTAAACAAATGCAATATTAAAACTAAGAAACTGGAAGCTC